>NW_006408549.1:4897503-4911237 GCF_000296735.1 Chrysochloris asiatica
ATATGTAATCCCTAATTACCCTCTGAAATGATACACTTCCAAGGAATGGGCATGTTTCTATGTTGCTGTTATTGTTAAGTGCCATCGAGTCCCATTCCAATTCATAGCAACCCTGTATAGAGTGTTTAAGGAGAGGCTAGGGAGCTTGAAGGAGCTCTGGTAGCGTAGTGGTTGCGAATCGGGCTGTGAACCTTAAGGTCAGCAGTTCGAAATTACCAGCCGCTCTGCGGGAGAAAGATGAGGCTTTCTACTCCCATAAAGATTTACTCCCTTGGAAACCCTGTACAGGGTCGCTATGGGTCGGAACCATCTCAACGGCACTTAACAACAACAACAACAGGGAGCTTGAACTGCCAACCTATGGTTCAGTAACCTGCAGTGCCACAGGTAGAATAACTGCTATTACAATGAAACATGTGAGATCTGGGATTTGGTGGGATTGCCAAATTGTCACCCTATAACCAGATGTAGTCTTACAGCTCTCTTTTACCCATTTTAGTGGAAAATATTTGAGCTTTCCTTTCCCGGTAGGTTTCCACTTTATACAAGTTCCAGCTTTCACAGGTTTTACTTACTAATGATGTCGTACTTGAGTGCCTATTGTTTATACTCCTGGTGTGGCCCTGTGGGATAATGCACTGGACCCCAAGGTTGGTTTGTAATGCAAGATCAGTGGTTCAAACTCAAGAGCCGCTCCTTGGAAACCCTCTATAGGGTTGCTAAGAGTTGGAATTAGCTTAATAGAACTTAACAACAACAATTGTTTACACTAATGTTCACAGCAACAATGCAAAGCAGTTTGTATTCTGAGTAAAATAAGGTTCAGAGAAATCGGTTTTGCACAATTTGTCGGGCTTCAAGGTTCACACTCTTCCTGTTAACTGCACTGCTATCTTCTCTTCCAAAGACAAAATGTTTCCATTTGAAGAGAAACAATGAAAAATAAATAGGCATACCAAAGTCTGACTGCATTCTCAGTTATTTTCCTTAGTCTCCCCAGTGTCTTGCTCATCAGTCAGAGAGCTATTTATCAGACTAGGTTCCAGTCCATGAATAAGGATCCTGGGAGGCCTGCTTCACTCTAGGACAAGAGTCACCAGATTCTGTTTGAGTCACTGAGGCTAAAAATTCTCATATTGTAAAGTGGTTCCCTTGACTACAGCCTATTACATCACACAGGTAGTACGAAAACCCTCAGGTTTCTTCTTATCCTCCACACCAAATTTTCCAAACTGATCAGCTTATTTTTGAAGCACATGGTCCAGTGTGTAACTACAGCTGGGGCACAGCAGATGCTGACTGTGCTGGGCTGGCACACCTGCCCTATTCTATGGAGAATCTCATGGAGAGACTCCAACCACAGATGCTTCTGACTTTATTCCTCCCCAAAAACAGTTGATATAGTAAAGAAAACAAAGTGAGAACATGGCAACGCTTTTTATTATTAAAAGGAAAAGAGGTTAACGGACAGAAAAAATGTCTCTGGGGCTAATTTCAATGTGGTATGTTTTAGGAAATTGATTCTAATTTCAAGATGAAGACTTAGCCCACAGATAGGAAACAGTCCAGGCCCCACTCAAAATGACAGTGCTTTACTGTAGGATAAGCACAGGACTTCTAACTGAAAGGTCAAACAGTTTGAATCCACCAGCTATTCTGCAGGAGAAAGATGAGGCTTTCTGTTCCCTTGAAGATTTACAGCCTCAGAAACCCTACACAGGGTCACTATGAGTTGAAACTGACTCACTGGCACTTAACAGTAACAACAACCACTGAAAGGAAGCCCTAATATATTACTCTTCCCACTATATGAGATAACTAGGTTGCTTGTTCCTGAATTCATAATTATGGAGATAGGAAAACAGTTGTTCTTAGAAACTCAAGATTTTGGCTTGAAGTAGTAAGGAAATTTCAAATACATGGCAAGATAGATAAAAGACCACCAGAGCAGCCCCTTCCGAGGGTCCATTTGTTTGTGGAGAGTATTATGATTCATGGAAGAATCAGTCCCACCATGTAACAATTCACCACAGTTACAGGCCTTCCACTGGGCCAGCCTCTGTGCTACAAAGATGAGTAAGATCCAGTCCTAACCACATTGTTGTTGTGAAGTGCCTTCGAGTTGGCTCAGACTCATAGCGACCCTGTATAGTGTTTCCAAGGAGCATCTGGTGGGTTTGAACCCCCGGTCTTATTGTTAGTAATCCAGTGTTCAACCTACAGTGCTACAGCAGTACTGCTATTCCTATTCATGAGGATCATATAACCTATGGGAGAATAACAGGTAAACTATAACTTTAAAAGGAATGCAGAATGTCACAAGTACCAAATGAAGGTATGAAACAAAATGATAATGAAAGTCAACATTAATTTTGACTGGGGAAAACCTGTAAAATTCCCTGAGAAAGGAAACTTTAAATGGGCCTTAAAGGATATTTCTGTAACCGTGAAAGTAAAGAAGAGGGCATTCCCTGGTGTGGTGCCTTGAATTGACTTAACATGGTTTTTCTATCCAAAGTCTTCTTACTTCTCACCAAGTGATTGGGTGGGAACATGTAAATAAGGTATGCAGACACTAAGGCTGGGATTGGCTAGTTTTGCCATCCAGCAAGGCTTAAAAGGCGCCATCTCAGAAGAAGAGACAAGAGATTCCAGGACCATCATGTGAAATCCTTACCTAGAGTAACAGCGACAGCAGAGGCGGTGACAGAGAGAGACAGAGCAGCTTCAGGCTCTAGGTCTATGGACTGAGTAAAACTGAGTGTCTATGGGGCAGACAAGATGAGTTCCTGACTGGAGAACTGCTGTGTCCTGAGTTGATTTTGATCCTGAATTGTACTCTGTTCACTTCCCTAATAACCCCCATAATCATGAGCATTGTTACAAGTTCTGTGTGGTCACTGCAATGGATTATCAAACCTACATGTAAAGCAGACAATGCTATGGGAGGAATGGTTGGTGTCAGAATAGGGTCAAGAAGGTTGGAGGGTATGACCTCTGCTTCATAGGAATTGACCTTGTGCTGATCTTGAGTTTGATTCTCTTTCCTTCTTTTCAAGCCAGGGGAAGTCAGACATGACTCCCACATGGTTTTAGCACCAAGTAAAGAACAAAGACGAGAAGGCAAACATAAATGAAACAACTATTGTCATTTACAGCGAATCATAGGATTGCTGCCAGGCCCTAAGACAGACAGTTAAACTCCCTAAAATCTTCCAGTTTTTTAACCAGGATATTTATGGGCCCTATCCTCCTCATTCCAAAGAGAGGTGTCCCAACAGAAAGCGGAAATCATCAGACAATATCTTTGATATTCCATGCAAGTAAAGTTTTACTAAAGGTAATACAGAAATGGCTGCAAGCATACACTGACAGAGAACTTCAGAGGTTCAAGCCAGATTCAGAAGAGGCCATGAACGAGGGATGTCATTACTGATGTCCAATGGATCTTGGCTGAAAGCAGAGAATATCAGAAAGATGTTTACCTGTGCTTTATTGACTACGCAAAGGCTTTCGATTGTGTGGATCATGACAAGCTATGGACAACATTGTGAAGTATGAATATTCTGGAACACTTAATTGTGCTCATGAGGAATCTGTACCTGGACGAAGAGGCAGTTGTTCGAATAGAACATGGGTACACTGAATGTTTTAAAATGAAGAAAGGTGTGCAACAGCGTTGTATTCTTTCACCATACTTATTCAACCTGTATGCTGAGCAAATAATCTAAGAAGCTGTGTTCTATGAAGAAAAACGGGGCGTCAGGAGTGGAGGAAGACTCATAAACAACCTGCAATATGCAGATGATACAACCTTGCTTGCTGAAAGTGAAGAGAACTTAAAATATTTACTGATAAAGAACAAAGTGCACAGTCTTCCGTATGGATTACATCTCAATGTAAAGGAAACAAAAATCCTCAGCATTGGATTGATAAGCAACATTCTTATCAATGGAGCAAAGATTGAAGTTGTCAAGGACTTCATTCTTCTTGGATCAACTATCAACACTCATGGAAACCAGCAGTTAAGAAATCAAACGACATATTGCATTAGGCAAACCTGCTGCACAAGACCTTTTTAAAGTGTTGAAGAACAAAGATGTCAGCTTGAGGACTAAGGTGTGCCTGACCCAAGCCATGGTATTTTCAATAACCTCATATGCATGAGAAAGCTGGACAGTGAATAAGAAAGACCGTAGAAGAATTGATGCTTTGGAGTTATGGTGTTGGAGAAGAATATTGAAAGTGCCATGGGCTGCCAAAAGACCAAACAGATCTGTGTTGGAAGAAGTACAGCCAGAGTGCTCCTTGGATGGCCAAACTTCGTCTCTCATATTTTGGACATTTCAGGAGGGACTAGTCGCTGGAGAAGGATATCATGTTTGGTAAGGTGGAGGGTCAGAGAAAAAGAGGAAGACCCCAGCAAGATAGACTGGCACACAGTGGTAGCATCAATGGGCTCGAGCGTGGCAACAATTGTGAGGTTGGCCCAGGATCAGGCAGTGTTTCGTTCTGTTGTTCATAGGGTCACTATGAGCTGCTACTGACTCAATGGCAGTACTAACAACAACAACAATCCTCCGCATTCCATAAATTCCAGGGAAGAAAGGTAAACAGTCTCCTTGAAGCAATCTACAGGGAACCATTTTCACAATTCAGCAACTAGTTGAATGAGTGTTAGAAGGGACAAAGCACAACTCTAAATGCTGGCAGATTGTATATGACCCACCCTTACTATGTCCCTTGAAACCTGGCTCAAATTAAGCCTGGTCTGTCAGCCTTGTAAGTGAGGCTAGACCCACTTTCACAGGTGCAGTAGATCATCATCTCTTGAGAGGCAGCTGTCAGCCCTCAGAACAGTGTGCCCCAAGCCATCATGCTGTGCTGACACCTGAGGACAAGCCTTGAGCAAAGCAACTCTTCTTTTTTGACCTCTAAAATGAAGCATTTACACAGAGACCTTTGGTGTTTAATGGAGAGGTAGCTGCTAACCTCAAGGTCGGCAGTTTGAAACTACCAGCAGTTCCGTGGGAGAAAGATGAGACATTCTGCTTCCGTAAAGATTTACAGCCTCAGAAACCCTGTGCAGGGTCAGTATGAGTCGGAACCGACTCCACAGTACTTAACAACAACAACACCATGCCATGGGACCATAAGGGTTAACTTAATCTGCAATGTAAGGCTTTCAGGTTTTACAGGAATCCAACTCAGCAACATGCAATAACAATAAACCTATAACACAAGACTTGTCCTCAGAAATGTAGTGACTTCAGATCCAAACTGCTTTGACTGAGAGTGCTTTAGCGTGAGCAGGCTGACTTTTGGAGACTACTTGGACTACGTTGCACAATGACCACATGGAGCATTCCCACTCTAAAACATGAAGTGTATGTACTCTTGGTTGTTTTTGAATCATGATTAAGCATGGCTGATTTTTCTCCTGACTGAGCACTTTCACGGAAGTCACTGTCATTTGCTACATCTGCTAAAGTGAGCAGCAAGAGACACTGCATACCAGTCAGCTTCCAGCAGCATTTAAGGTGTAAAATCCACAAATCTTAGTGATGAATAGAATACAAAAGGTTGAGGAAAGAAATGTTCTAAGGATGTCCACTGAGTTTCCAGCTACAGTGGAATAAATCAGGGGTAGTCATCATGCTAAGTCCCGAGGTGGTGCAAATGGCTAACAAGGTTATCTGATAACCCACCAAAGAAACACGGGTCACTGAAAAGTCTATGGAGCATATTCCTACTGTGACACCCTGGAGTCACCACACATCAGACTTGAAGGCAAGTGGTCTTTGATCATTGTCTGGAGGCCACGGACAACTTTCCTGAGAAGACAGGACTGAAAAGTGAATGATACTTGGCATGGGGACATTGGCAGGGAGGGTGGGAAGGAGACAAGAGGGAGAGAGAGAATGACATAAGGTGAGGCTGGCAAGGTGTGTGCGTGAGGTCATGTGGGAGCCCACTAGCTGTTTTAAGGAAGTTAGGTGGAGACAGACAGAAGTCAGGCAAATGCACTCACTTTTTGAAAATATCAGTGGACTTTAGGGCAGCAAAAAGGCTTGAAAGAGGTAACAAAATGTGTTTTTGTTGCTATTGTTAAGTGCCAAGTGCCATCTAGTCACTTCTGACCCATAAGGACTCTGTATAGGGTTTCCAAGGAGCTGCTGATGAACTTGAACCACAATACAGTTCAAACGAACTTTGCAGTCCAGCATATTAGTCCACAGCACACTGCACTAACCACATATCCTAGGTGAGAGCTGATAGTAGATTAAATTAGGGCAGGGCCCACCCACTCATATGATTAGAACTCAGAGACCCCATATAGGGTTTTGTGGACTGTAAATCTTGGCTGAGACAGCTTCATCTCTCTTCCTCGGACAGTTGGTGGGTTCGAACCACCAACCTTGCAGTTAGAAACCCTACACCTAACCCACAGCACCATCAGGGCTCCTTTAGGGAAAGGCAGTGGAGATAAAGAAGACTAGACTACTTTGAACGAAAGAATGGATGGCATACTATTTACTGCGCTGTAAAAACTGGTTCCATGAAGTTTTATACTCTAACAACCATACTGACCAATCTACCTAATGAAAGCTGTATGCAAACTGAAGGAGGCATTAATTTTCTCTTTTTAATGTTGACGCTTGTCGGTGAAACAAACAACCGTCTTACTCTGCAACTGTTTTTTGTTTTTTGTGGGGTTTTTTTTTTGGTATAAATGGGGCATTTATTATATTACATTATGTATAAAGATGGTGCATAAAACAGGGTATTTCTACGTGAGTAGCCAGATGTGTCAATCAACTCATCCCCTGGCACTAGCTACTGAACTCACTCGCCTTTTCATCCTGAATGAGTTGCTTAACTTCTCCCAGGCTGTGCAATGGGGATCACACTGGTGCCACTGGACTTCTTGTGAGCATCAGGTGCGATGTTGGCAGTAAATGTTCTGTGTGTTATAAAGCTCCATATGACAATAAGTGTAAAGTATGGAAGGTTCCAGACATACAGCGAATACATATAAGTAGCGATTATCTGATTCATTTCAAATTCCATTTCAAACCAAATTACCAGAAATAAAACAAAAAGAAGAACGAATGTGACTTCAGCAAACATCAAGCCAACTTGGCTCAGAACAGAGCAATTCCTTGTCACATCAGAAAGTTCCTGAGCCTCAGTAAATTCTTGTCAGTTTTAACTAAAGCAGTCATTTCAACACTACATCATTAGACCCCAAATCAAGCTGAGTGGATTCCACAGGCCTACTGGACAGCACCGGAGATCAGAGGGATAATGGTGGGATGGAGGAAAGAGCAGATGTCTCCCTGTCCTACTACTGCTGTGACAGAAATGCATTTTCTCACAGTTCTGGAGGCTGAAGGTCCAAATCAGGGTCTTCTTTATAAAGAGTCCCAGATACTCATTTGTTCCTCGGTTTGGTGTCTGTGTTCCAGTTTATAAGAACCTCTTTTTATAATTCAGAAGTGAGTCAATCTAAAACTCACACCATTCAGGTCAAAGCTAACTAGCATAACAAAGAAAACCCTCAATCCAAAGAGGATGACCCCACTAGTTTCAAGGCAAGGATTCTAACACATATTTTGGAAGAATACAATTTAGTCCATAACAGCTGGGCTTTTGGAAAAGCAGCGGCAGAAAAGGACAGGTGAGAAAAAGTGAGGTGATTGTGGCCTTATACAAAATGTGCAGTTGCTGTTATGGGCTGTTCAGTCAGTTCTGACTCATGGTGACCCCATATGTGCAAACAAACCAAAGCTCACTGCCAATGAGTTGACTCTGACTCACAGAGACCAGGTACAGGGTGTCTGAGGATGTAAATCTTTATGGCAGCAAAAAGCCTCGCCTGTCTCCGGAAGAACGTCTAGTGGGTTTGAACTGCCGACCTTGCAGTTAGTGGTCCAGGGTTTCTTTATCCTACAGCGCCACCAGAGCTCCTTATATGTGCGAATAGACCTGTGTTCTGTTCTGTTATTCCCTCTCCCCACTTCCCTACAAGACCATCATGCCTGGCCTTTGCCTTGTATGCTGAAGTACCTCTGTGGGAAGGATAGAATCCCCTGGCTTTGACACTGAGCTTGGCCCAGTGATGTACTCTGATCAATGGAATAAGAATGGGCAGGCTGTGTAGTAACAGCTGAACAGGGGCTTTGGTTTCCTCTCAGGCATGGGAAAGTCACATCCCAAGTGGGAGTTGTTCCTTCAGCTTGGATCCTGGAGCAAAGGCACTACCAACAGAAAGCGGATACAAATAGCATGAACAACAACAGCAACCATTTGTGGTTGTAAGACACCAAAATTTGGGTGCTATTTGTTACCACAGTATTGAGAGCTAACTCATACAGCGGCCCTGAATTTAAAATTTCTATTCTAGCATTTCAACAGGATCCCTGGTTGCTTTAGTTAAGTGCTCAGCTACTAGCTGAAAGGTTGACGGTTTGAACCAGCAGCCTGCTCTGTTGTAGACAGATGTTGCAATCTGTTCCCATACACATCTACAACCTTGGAAACCCTGAGGGGAAGTTCTGCTGTCCTATAGAGGCACTATGGGTTGGAATCAACTCCACTGTAGTAGGTCTGTTTTGTTTTTTGTTTTTTATTACTATAGAATTTCACAACCTGTAGCTGATGACAGATCAGACCTAGAATAAATATATATTTGATACCTTAGGGAAGATTGTTAGTGAAAATTAGATAACTACTTCCTCCTATCACACATCAAAGCGATCAGATGATCAACACCAAACAGCAGAAAACAAACAAATCTGAGGAAGAATTTACAGAGTGTCAGTGAGTTAACACGTGCAGACTAAATGGCAAAGAATTTTAAGTAGGAAATAAACCCTAGAGATCATGAAAATACAGAAGTTTGGCAGTTTCCATTAGCAACCCCACCCTACTGTCATTTCAAAAAGAAACAAAGTACTGTTAAATAATGCTACACACTTTCAGTAAATTTCAATATTTCATCTCTATATGCATTTTCCCTTTGATTTCCATTTTTAAAAACTAAGGGCAAAAATAATAGAAATGGTAGACTCATGTTTATATTAAGTACAAAGTAATGTTATTACAGTTTTGTATAACAGAGAAAAATAATTCTGTTTTATCAGCTTGACATTCCAAAATAAGTTTTCGATGTTGGTTTGTTTTTTTAAATATACCTAATGTTTTGAAATGTTGGTTGCCCTATGAACTTCTTAGAGAAGTAACACTTGGGGAGGAAATACTGAAACAAAACAAAATGTTACTGCTGTTGTTTTTAAGTGCTCCCCAGGCAGTTCTGCCTTAAAGCGACCCCGTATAGCGTTTCCAAGGAGTAGCTGGTGGGTTTGAACTGCTGACCTTGTGGTTAGCAGTTCAATGCTTATCTTGTAGCACCACACCAGGACTCCAATACTGTTGCTATTAAGTGCCATGGAGTTGATTCCAACTCATAGAGATCTTGCCTAGGGATTTCATGGAGTGGTTGGTGGGTTTGAACCCCCGACCTTGTGGTTATAATCCAACCTTGCAGATCAGTGCATTATCCTACAGCACTAAGTCAAGATACCTGGCATAGTATGTTAAAAACATGGCATAGTTTCATGACTCAATTTGACACAAATTGTCACAACAAGGAGACTCCAGAGAAATGACAGAAACATCAAATCCTAAAACTTACACATTTTCTGGATGTCAATGCATTAAAGTACATTCATTGGTTGGAATGAAAAATATTCAATTATTGGTGTTAATTTCAAAAGGCAACACCTTGCTGTTTAAGGAGGAGGAAGTAAAGACATCAGCTACATTTTATTCATAAGAAAACGGAGGCACAGGAAATTCAAGCATCTTATCAAACCAGAAAGCGGCAGTGCTCATATTGAAATCCAGGTCAGACTGCCAAGCCTATGCTTTCCTCATCCAGTCCCACATAGCTCCCCTCCTAGTTAACACAAATCAGGATTCTAGTATTCTCTCCTCAGGTAGCCAATCACCTTCACAGAAGCCAGACACCCTTTTTTTTTAATTTCACAAATCCTGGATTTAGAAATTGAAAAAGAAGGACAAAGGTGTTTAAAAGCTTCACAATGAATAAATATTATTTTCTGAACTTTTCACATATTCAAGGTTCAAACTGTGTATCTTGTATCTAGACACACAAAGCCAGTGTAATTCATACCAGGCATACAGGATGTTTCAACATTAGAAAAGCAATCAATACAATCCACCACAGCAATAAAATAAGAAAAGAATCACATGATCATATTGATTGATACAGAAAAGGCATCTGACAACACCTACTTCTTATAAAAACATTCAAGAAAATAGGAAAGGAAGGGAAGTTTCTTAAAATAATTAAGGGCATATATACCAACAGTCAACATTACTCTGAATGGAGAGAAATTGAAACCCCTAGTGAACAGGAACAAGATGCCATTTATTACCACTCCTATTTAATATAGTTCTGGAAGTCTTCACCAGAGATATAACACAAGAAAGGGAAATTAAAGGCATTCATATTGGAAACCAAGAAGTAAAACTCTCTCTATTTGCAGATGATATGATCCTATAAATAGAAAATCCCAAAGACATAAGCAAGAAAATGATTGGAACTCACTGAAATATTTAACAAAGTGTCAGGGTACAAAATTAACATATAAAAACCAGTTGGATTCCTTGACACTAATAAAGAGAGCTCTGAAAAGGAAATCAAGAAAACAATACTATGTATTTTAGCCACCAAAAAGATGAAATACTTAGGAATTTCTCTAACCAAAGAACAAAAGACCTATACAAAGAAAACTACAAAACACTATAAGAAACCAAAAGAGACCTACAAAAATGGAAGAATATATCAGGCTCATGAAAAAAACTATTACGTTGACAGTTTGTGGTATTGTGGTGGCTTTTGTATTGCTATGATCCTGGAAGCTATGAAATGGGTATTTTAAATACCAGCAGGGTACCCCCATGGTGGACAGGTTTCAGCTGAGCTTCCAGACTAAGAAAGACTAGAAAGGAAGAGAGACAAATTACTTCTGAATGTTTACCCACTGAAAACCTTATGAATAGCAGTGAAACACCAGAGCATTGAATATTGAAACACAAACTATACCAGAAGATTATGAGATATAGTGCCAGAAGATGAACTGCGCAGGTTAGAAGGCACTCAAACTACAACTGGGGAAGAGGTGCCTCCACAAAGTAGAACTGACCATTATGACGCCAATGGAGTAAAGCTTTCAGGACCTTCATTTGCTGATGGTGCACAACACAAAATGAGGACAAATAGACAGCTGCACACATCCATTAATAATAACTGGAACATGGAATGCATAAGGTATGAATCTAGGGAAATTGTAAGTTGTCAAAAAAAGAAATGGGATGAATAAAGATTGATATTGTAGGCATTTGTGAGCTGAAATGCATTGATATTGGCCATTTTTAACCTGACAATTATATGATTTACTATGCTAAGAATGACAAATTGAGGAGGAATGGCATTGCATTTATCATCAAAAACAAAATTTCAAGATCTAACCTGAAGTATAATGCTGTCTGTGATAGGTTAATATCCATATACTTACAAGAAAGACCAATATTCAAATTTACAGAACAACTACTAAAGCCAATGATGCTGAAATTGAAGAATTCTACCTAATTCTTTAGTATGAAATTGATCAAACAGGCAATCAAGATGTATTGATAATTACTGGTGATTGGAATGCAAGGTTTGAAACACATAGAAAGATCAGTAGTAGGAAAATATGGCCTCGGTGAGAAAAACACTGCTGGAAATCTCAGGACAAAATTTTGCAAGACAAATGACTCCTCATTGCAAATATCTTTTATAAACAATATAAAACATAACTTTACACATGGGCCTCACCAAATGGAATATGAGGAAATCATTTTGACTACATCTGTTGGAAGAGATGGTGGAAAAGCTCCATATCATCAGCCAAAACAAGGCCAGGAGCAAACTATGGAAAACATGATCAATAGCTCATATGCAAGTCCAGGATGAAGCTGAAGAAAATTAAAAACAAGTCCACGAGAGCCAAAATTTGGCCTTGAATACACCCCATCTGAACAGATTTGATGCATTAGACATTAATGACCAAACACCAGAAGAGCTGAGGGATGACATTAAGCACATCATACAGGAAGAACACAAAACATCATAAAGAATATAAGAAAGAAGGAAAAGACCAAAATGTATGTCAGAAGAGACTCTGAAACTTATTTACCAGCATAGAGATGCTAATAAATAGAAGAAATGAGGACATCAATGAGCTGAACAGAAAATTTCAAAGGGCAGCTTGAGAAGATGGTCATGTATTATAATGAAATGTGCAAAGATCTCGAGTTAAGAAAACCAAAAGGGAAGAACACACTCAAGCATTTCTCAAGCTGAAAGAACTGAAGGAAAACTTGAAACCTTGGCTTGCTATACTGAAGCATATTTTGGGCAAAATATTGAATGATGCAGAAAACATCAAAATAAGGTGGAAGGAATACACAGTCACAGTACCAAAAAGAAATGGGCAATGGTCCACAATGTGAAAAGGTAGCATATGATGAAGAGCCAATGGTGCTGAAGGAAAATTCCAAGGTACACCGAAGGCATTAGCTAAAAAACAAGGCTCTGGGAATTGATGGAATACAAATTGAAATATTTTACCAACCGATGCAGCACTGAAGGTACTCGCTCATCTATATCAAGATATTTGAGAAGAAATTGGAAGAGATCTATATTTGTGCCCATTCCAAAGAGAGGTGACCCAACAGAATGCAGAAATCATCACACAGTATCATTAATATCACATACAAGTAGAATTTTGACGAAAGAATTCAAAAATAGCTGCAATAGTACATTGAAAGGGAACTGTCAGAAGTTCAAAATGGATTCAGATGAGGACAAGGAAAAGGGATAGCGCGGCTAATGTCAGCTGGATCTCAACTGAAAGCAGAGAATACCGGAAAGATGTGTAACTGTGTTTTATTGACTATTCACAGGCTGTCAACTGTGTGGATCATTACAAGGTATGGACAACATTTCAGAGAATGGGTATTCTGGGAAACTTCATTGTGCTCATGAGGAATAGAACTAAAGGCAGTTGTTTGAACAGAACAAGGGGTCACCGAATGGTTTAAAATCAGGAAACGTGTGTGGGGGGATTATATTCTTTCACAATATTAATTTAATCTGTATGCTGAGCAAATAATTGGGGAAGCTGGGTTATATGAAGAAGAATATGGCATCAAGATTATTGAAAGATTCATTAACAACATGCAGATGATATAACCTTGCTTGCTGAAAGCAAAGAGGACTTAAAATACTGATGAAGATCAGTGACCACAGCCTTAAATTTGGGTTGCACCTCAATGTAAAGAAAACAAAAATCCTCACCACCAGGCCAATAAATGTTAGCATGACGCATGGAGAAAAGATTAAAGTTGTCAAAGTCTTCATTTTGTGTGGATCCACTATCAACACTCATCGAAGCAGCAGTCAAGATATCAAACGATGGAGTGCATTAGGCAAATCTGCTGCATAAGATCCCTTTAAAGTGTTCAAGATCAAAGATGTCAGTTTGAGGACTAAGATGTACCTGACCCAAGCCATGGTATTGTCAATAATCTTATATGCATGCAAAAGTTGAACAGTGAATAAGGAAGACCATAGAAGAATTGACACATTTGAGTTATTGG
>NW_006408549.1:4911854-4912763 GCF_000296735.1 Chrysochloris asiatica
TAAATGTAAAACCTAGAAATATAAAGATTATTAATGAAAAACTAGGGACAAACTTAGGGGTTCTATTATATAGTATAAGTACACTGTCAACCATTACTAAAACCATACAAACAGTAGAAGACAAAATAGATGACAGGACCGCCTAAAAATTTGACAGTTGTATGCATCAAAAAAATTAGACACTTATACGCTTAAGAAAAATAACAAAGTTAGAGGTCTCTCAGTCCCTGATCTCAAATTTTACTACACAGCCACAGTGGCCAAAAAAGCCTGTGACTAGTAAAATGAAAGAAACATAGATCAATGGGACAGAATTGAGAACCCAGAAGTAAATCCATCCATATACAGTCAGCTGACCTTTGACAAAGGTCAAAAAAAGTGAAAAGGGAGCCCACAGATTGAGAAAAACTTCGCCACAGAAGTAAAAATGGAGCCCACGGGCTTGGAAAATTTTTTTTTTACAACGTATCAGACAAGGGATTAAACTCTAAAATTTCTATAAATCAACAACACCCCTACAAGAAAAAGCATACAACTCACTTTGAAAACAAGCATAATACATGCCATGAACAGACACTTCACCAAGGAAGGCATTCAGGCAGCCAACAAAAATATATGAAGAAATATGCACAATCATTAGCTATTTGAGAGATGCAAATCAAAACAATAATGAGGTATTACCTCACACCAGCATTAACAGCAAAGTACTAAAACAAACAAACAAAAAAAAATTGCTGGAGAGGGTATGGAAAGACTGGGCCCCTCCTACGTTACTGGTGAGACTGTAAAATTGTTCCACCACTGTGGAACTTTCTGAAGCATCCTCAGAAAGCTGGAAACAGTATGAACTGCCAACCTTGTAGTTTGCAGTCCAGTGATGATTCTACAGCACCTCCACATGACTAGATA
>NW_006408549.1:4914777-4919294 GCF_000296735.1 Chrysochloris asiatica
CCATGGTACATAGGGGTCAGTGGAGCTTTCAGACTAAGAGAGGCTAGGAATAAAGGACTGGTTATCTTCTTTGTGCAGGAGAAGGAGGATGCATTCTGCTCTTTTCAAGATTTAAAGCCTCAGAGACCCTTACAGGGCCACTACAAATCAGAGCCTACTCGACAGCACTTAAAAACAACAACAATCTACTTTGTTGTGCATAGGGTCACTAAGAGTCTAAACCGACTCCATGGCACTAGACTGCTAACTAAAAGGTCAGTGGTTCAAACCCACCAGCTGCTCCACGGAAACCCTGTACATGATCACTATGAATCAAAACTGAATCTACAGCACTTAACAACAACAACAATCGACTTTGATCCTGCACAGATTTATAGTCTGGAAACCCTATAAATGATCCCTCTGACTCAATGGCACTTAACAACAGAAATAAGTCTACTTCTAAAAATTAGCTAATAGGTACATCAGGAATCACAAGAGAATATTGTCTCTTGTGACAGTATAGTCAGGATTTTGTAAGCCATTTGAAGGAATTTAGGTATTTATCCAATGGATAACAGGAAATGATGAAAATGTTTTTGGTGGAAGCAGTAATAATTTATCTTATGTCTTACAGGGCTTTACTAAAGATGGTAATGGCACTGTAATTTTATGTTTCAAGCATTAAATCAAAACAAAAACAGTTTGCTCACTATCACGACCTGATTTTCCATTGTACTAGAAATCTTAACCAAGACAGGTGGTGTTGCTAGTTGCCATAAAGTCAATTCCATCTCAGGGAGAGTAAAGCAAGGGAAAGAAAGAAAATACTTAAGGATTGGAAAGAAAAAGATAAGTTGTCCTTGTTTGCAGTGATATGATTATCTGTAGGTAATACACAAACAATCTACAGAAAACATATCTGGGAAGAGGACTCAGTCATGTTGATTATAAATAAAATCAAAATGTTCACATACACCAGGAAAACTCTGGTTAGAAAAATTAACAGCGACAATGATTCCATTACTCTTTCTGTATGAAGCGGTATGTTTGTTCAAGGATTCTCATTAATAAAAACAGATTCTCACAATTATATTCACTCATGTGCCACATCATTAATTTTATTCATGTATTTTTTAGTGGTGAGATAGCCACAATAAAACACACACCAGCTCAACTATTTCAACATGTATAATTCAGAGACATTGGTTATATTCTTCAAGTGGTCCCACCTTCTTCAATATCTTTTTCTGAATTATTTCACCATCATTAATCCAAAATCACTGCCCCAGGATTCCATTATTAATAGCAACAAAAACTATCAGTAACATTTAAATGCTAGGAAATAGAATATTTAAGAAATCGAGATTATTTGCATTCACAACAGAAGCCCAGGATCTATCAACAACAAAAAGAAAGTGGGCACTCACTACTACCTAGCCTAGCAAGAATAGAGTTCAGAATTAGGCCCGCGCATAAACGAAAGCTATGGAGTTCTGGTAGCGGAATGGTTACGAGGACTGCGAACCAGTTCGAAACTATCAGCTGTTCCGTAGGAGAAAGATGAGGCTTTCTGCTCCCATAAAGATTTACAGCCTCAGAAACAGGGTCGCTATGAGTTGGAACCGACTTCACGACAAATAACAACAACAAATAAATGAAAACTGAAGTCCGAGTGTGGTGCCGTGGGTTAATGCGCCAGACTGCAAAGCCATTTGAACTGCAAGGTCGGCAATTCAAATTCACCAGCTGCTCCTCAGAAACCCTATACAGCGTCACTATGGGTCGGAACAGACTAGATGTCACTTAACAACAACATAAATGAAAACTTGGCATATGGTAATGATAGTGTTCCAAATGAATGGAGAAACGATCAACTATGCAGTGACTGATTCTAGGAAAATAGAAAACTTGATCCTGACCTTCCAACAGACAACTGGAGAGGAGTTGTCTATCACTTGCAATCAGTATATACTGAGAGCTTAGCTATGTGCTAGGGATGGCCCCTAGGAGACTCAGCGATAAATAAGACAGATATCATCCTTTCACTCAAGGCATTTCAATAAATACTTGTCATTGGTTAATTCTGTTCCAAAATCATTTTAATCCCTGGGTCAAGTTTTATTACAGTTATAAACCAGCATTCTGGAAAAATAGTAAACACTTAGTAATAGTTACCATAAATTATTTTCTAATTACTAATATCAAACACCATGTAGATTATCACACGCAAGCGATATAAAACCCCACTCCCATTAGTATACGGAAATGTATTGGCTCATGTGACCAGCTCTAGGGCTGGTTTCAGGCAGTCCCTGCCTCCTAAGGTCGGCTTCAGGCAGTCCCCTCCATGAGGCTAGCTTCATCTTCAGTGTCAGTGTGGTGATCTGTCAAGGTCCTATGTCGGTGTCCCGCCTCGACAAGGAAGTGTGGGTGTCACGAAGAAGGGAGACCTGGCGGTGAAAGTGATAGAGAAAGAGAGAGGCGAAATATATACAAAAAAGACAGACACACAGATATGATGCAAGCTGGCAGGTAGACAGATCTGCAAACATATTGCCTAGCATTGCCCAGCATTGCACAGCATTGCATAGCATTGCACAGCATTGCATGCAGAAATTACTCTACCTCAGCCTTTTATTCTCTTTTTTAGGGATGGATTTATTACAAAGGAAGGATGTAATTCACTCAGGGAGGATGTCACAAAGGGAGGATGTGATTAAGACAGGATACGAAAATGAAATGTGATTAATCATTCAAAACAGGACATAAGGATTCACAGGAACAACTTTTAAGATATTTTCATAGTTTTTCTTAACAATCTAACATTTTTATTTTTACAGAAAAAAGGTTCAATCAAGCTGTTATATATTAATTTTTAGGCTTAAATGATCTAGAGTAGCAACGTGTGGTTTCTTAAGGATACATAACATAAAGCAAGGTTCCTGAAAGGAGCCAAGCTGTCTCTGTACACTTTGCAAACTTTTGTTTGTGAGCAAGATCTCAGGCACCGGGCTTCATTTATCTATATCTAAAATGCTACATTGTTCTTAATATTCCTATATACTTTAAGGAGGAAGGAGAACATCTGGGTTAAACTGATTATACTCAGAGGTGGTTTAATGGGGCTGCCACTGATCAACCCAGGGTCTGCGTATACTGTCCCCAGCAGTGATCTACCCCCTCACATCTCCAACTTCCCCCAGACCCTATATCCTAACTATACTGCCCAGAGAAAGAAGAGAGTATGCCTTCAAGCAATTCCTACAGAAAAGACAAAAAGCTTCATTTCCCCAGAAATCTCACCAAATAGCTACTCAACACTCATGAGTTCTGATAGAGTCAAATACTCACTCTTGAAGACAACACTAAGAAAATGGGTTTGGGATGTTCTGACTACCTTAAGCCAATGAAGGCTCACCCCTAGACCTGCATAAGAGGTCAATCCCACCCAAACCACATCACTGAGACCTGGCTGTAGTTCTCAGATAGAAGGGAATGGATGTTGGCTAGCAAATAACAGATGGCTACCACAGAGGATATCCATTCAGATTGACACAATATGCAGCACAGCACTTTTCCCATATTATGAATTTAGTATATACTTATTGTTGTTGTTAAGCACCATGGAGGCTGTTCCAACCCATAGAGACCTTGGATAGGGTTTCCAAGGAGCAGCTGGTGAGCCTGAACTACCAACCTTGCAGTTCACACAGCTTTGCAGTCTGGAGCATTAACCCACAGCACCACAGGAGGACTCCATATAGTTACTGAATTGAGTTAAATTGACCATATTGTTCATGATCTATTTTGGCAGGTCCAAAATTCTCTAAAGCCATTTATCCTCAACTGCTTGAACTCAACAAAATGAATGGGAAATTTTTGATGAGTTACCAATTAATGAAAACCATATATCCATGTAACACCATTAATAATTTATTAAGCCAGACCAGACACTTAAGCATATGTTTGTAGCACTAATATTTCTGTGGTAATAGAAACATTCATGCTACAATATTCCATAGCTTACAAAGTTCCCAAAAACCCATATGATTTTTGAACCATACTTGAAAAACCACTATTCTATATAACTTCATGATGGAAAAAATAAAAATTTTAGTATTTACAGATTTCCTATCAGATTGAAGAGCAGGGTTTTAAAGAAAAAAATATCAGGCAAATACAAAAGGCAAAAGGTAATAATAATTCTTTAAAGATTTGCATGGAACTAATCTATCTAGCTATCCTCTAAATCTTGTTTTAAAATTGGGAAATGTGTGTGCACCAGGGCTACATCCTTTCACCAGACTTATTCACACATCAGCAATGAATAAGCGCACGATTGCTAACTCAAAGGCACCAGTCATCAGTCACTCCTCAAAAACCTTAGAAAAGGTTGTTACGAGTCAGAATGGACTTGATGACACTTAAGAACACTGTTGGTCTTATCTTTGATTTTATATTGTTGTCGTTGTTAGGTGCCATTGAATCGGTACAGAATCATAGCAACCCTATGCACAACATAACGAAACACTGCC
>NW_006408549.1:4920908-4938199 GCF_000296735.1 Chrysochloris asiatica
TTTTTTCTTCAGTTCCCCCAACTTGAGAAATGCTGAGCGTGTTCTTCCTTTTCGTTTTTCTGATTCCAAATCTTTGCACATTTTGTTGTAATATTCGACTTTGTCTTCTCGAGCTGACTTTGAAATTTTCTGTTCAGCTCTTGTACCTCGTAATTTCTTCCATTTGCTTTAGCATCTCTATGCTGGAGTGCAAGTTTCAGTGTCTCTTCTGACATCCATTTTGATCTTTTCCTTCTTTCTTGTCTTCTTAATTACTTTTTGCTTTCTTTCTGTAGATTGTTCTTGATGTCATCCCACAACTCTCTGGTCTTCGGTCTTTAGTGTTTAATGTATCAAATCTGTTCTTCAGATGATCTCTAAATTCAGATGGGATATATCTAAGGTCATATTTTGTCTCTTGTGGACTTTTTTTCATTTTCTTCAGCTTCAGTTTGAATTTGCATATGAGCAATTGATAGTCTGTTCCACAGTCTGCCCTGGCCTTGTTTTAATTGATGATATAGAACTTTTCCACCATCTCTTTCCACTGATATAGTCAATTTGATTTCTGTGTGTTCCGTCTCGTGAGGTCCATGTGTATAATCGTCTCTTATCCTGTCTAAAGAAGGTATTTGAAATGAACAAATCCTTGGTTTTTTCAGATCTCTATCATGTGATCTCCAGCATAATTTCTATCACAAAGGCCATATTTTCCAACTACTAACGTTTCCTGTTTGTTTCCAACCTTTGTATTCCAATCACCAGTAATGATCAATACATCTTGATTGCATGTTTGACCAATTTCAGATGGAAGAGGTTGGTAGAATTCTTCTATTTCATCCTCACTGGCTTTAGTCGTTGGTGCGTAAGTTTGAATAATAGTAGTATTAACTGGTCTTCCCTGTAGGCACATGGATATCATCCTATCATAGACAGCGTTGTACTTCATGACTGATCTAGTTATGTTCTTTTTGACAATGAATGCAACACCATTCCTCTTCAATTTGTCATTCCCTGCATGGTAAACCATGTTGTTGTCAGATTCAAAATGGCCAATACCAGTTCATTTCAGCTCACTAATGCCTAAGATATTGATGTTTATGCATTTCATTCCATTTTTTACAATTTTCCTAGATTCATACTTCGTACATTCTATGTTCCAATTATTAATGGTCTTTTAAGTAGATATAAATAAATAGGTAGACAGAAAGAAAGAAAGAAATACCCAAAAATGAGTTATTCATTCAAGGAGTGCTTAAAACTTGGATAAGATGTAATGAAAAAAATGTTTAATGAATATAAGAAATTTTTTGGTCTAAAGTAACAAATTAATTCAGAGAGAATAATCATAAACAATTTATACTGCCACCCAACTACCATAAAGAGGCTATATTATAATCCTTAATCAGGCTAGAAAAACCCAGAGTGGGTAGATGGATGTCAGTCCCTGAAATAACTTACTAAACCTAGCTGTCAAATTGTCGAGTCAGTTACCTACAGTATCTGTTGCACCGAGAGTCTTTGCAGCATGCCAGAGAATTATCTAGAAATCGTAGGAGAGTAAGTCAAAAGTGTTGTTAAAAACCATAGAAACATTTATTAAACAAAAACATCAATATGTGAAGCTCTTGTTTCTTGTCATTTACTCCACCTAGGTCTATGTACTTCCGAGTCTCTCTATCTCTCTAACCCGCCCAGCAAAATTCTGAGTTCTTTGATTTATATCACCTCAAAATGGCAGGCTGGACATCCTTGAGGGACTCAAGTTGTGTTCATTAAATTTGAGGACAAAACAGAGCAGATCAATTTTCAATTCAATAATTCATACATTTTTTGGTTCATCTCACTGAATACAATAACTTATCCCACTTATTCCCTATGTTTTTTGTTTCCATTTTTCCTTCTTTCCTAATCTTTTTGAACTTTGTCCTTGGGTAAAAGCTGCCCTTTTGATCGTAAATGGTTAATTAATTCTAATGTGTGTATACCTCACTAGTATTATTGTTGTTCCTCTTATAAACCTGTCTACTGTTTTGCTGAAAAATTGAATTACAGGTGTGAGTTCCATACCAGACCTGAAGGGTGACCAATGGCCATAGTGTCAGGGTTCCACCAGTCTATCTGACCAGTAAGCCTGTTTTTTTTTCTTATAATTTTGAGTTTTGTTCCACATTTTTCTCTTACTTTATCCAGGGCCTTCTAATGTGATCCCTTTCAGAACAGTTAGTAATGGTAGTTGAGTACCATCTGGTTCTTCTGGTATCAGGATCACTGAGACTGATGTTTTGTGGTTCATTAGTTCATTGGACTAATGGTTTGAATGCATCTTCATTTTTCATCACTCTTCTTTCCTCCAGACAGGGAGAGACCAATAGTTACCCCTTAGAAAGCCACACATCAGCTTTTAAGATCCCAGTCACTACTTATCAAAGTTGGATGTAGCACATTGTCTTTGTGGGCTGTTAAGCCAATTGACCTTGGTGATTCCAAAACTATGGTCCTAAACCCTCATGTCCAGCAATTTACTCCCTCCAGTGTTGGGTAATCTGACAAGTTTTCATAACTTCAACACAGTATTTAACACCACATTCATGGATATATTTGCAGTACAGATAAATACCCATGTACATACATCCTTTGTCAAACCCATTCTTCCCCCCACACCCATTCAGCCTGCAGATGTGTCTATCCATGTACCTGTTTATAAGTTATTGTAGGATTGTGTGCATTACAATATTTACTTCTGTTGCCTTTAACTCTTCCACTCCTCCCAGTGTCTTCCCCTGTCTCCATTGTTTTTGTTTTTTTTTTGCCAACCTCCCTTATTGTATCTTGCCTTCCCCTTTACTCAAGTTAACATGTGTCTACCTTCCAGCTAATGACATTCTCTCCCTTCCCCCTCTGACCTCTGGTAACCATCAAAGGTTTCTTTTAGTGTAAAAACCTTTTTTTCACTTTTCATAATACAGGTCTCATACAATGTTTGTCCTGTTGTTATTAACTAATCTCACTCCTAGTGTGGTGCTGTAGGATAAGCACCATACTACTAATCACAAGGTAGGAAGTTCAAATCCACCAGCTGCTCCTCGGACACCCTATACAGGGTCACTGTGAACCAACTCCAAGACACTTAACAACAACTATCTCATTCAGCATAATGTCCTTCAAGTTCACCCATATTATAAAATGTTTTGTAGATTCATTGTAGCTCTTTAATGTTGCATATGATTCCATTGTGTGCATTTACTATAGTGTATTTTCCATTCATGGGCATTGTGCCATGGTGAATAGTACTGTGAGGAACATAGGTGTACATATACCTATTTGTGTCATGGCTCTTGATTCTCTAGGATCCGTAGCCAGCAGAGGGACTGCTGGGTCCTATGGTGTTTCTATTTCTGACTTTTGGAGGAAGTGCCATTCCATTTTCTACAGTGGTTGCACCATTTTACAGCTCCCCGAGCAGTGCAGGAGGATTCCAATTTCCACATCCTCACCAATATTTGTTTTTGGTTTTTTAGAACTTTGAATAGTAAGTGCATTTTATCTGACGTCTGATACATAGGAAGGATGCAAATCCTAAATACCAGAGTTAACTGTAATCTTTCTACCCACCTCTATACCCCTATCTCTTGCTTTCTGAAGCCAGTCTGACTGATTTGCTTAAGCCCTGGTGTTCATAATAATTCTCTAAAGGATTCAAGTCCAGTTCTGAACACCAGACTGATGGTCTGGTATCTTGAGTTCCTTACCTAATAATTCCTACCTGTCACTTGGCAGTTCAAGCTCACCAGTCACTCCTTGGAAACCCTATACAGGTTCGCTATGGAACAGAACAAACTCAATGGCACTTAACAACAACAACTTGGTACTGGCTCTTCCTTCCAAAATCCAATACATCACCTCACAGAACATGTTCTAATCTATGAGTAACATGGCAACCTGGCATCAAGAAATATCACCTCCTTTGAACACAGTCATAGAGACAGGAATTGCTCCTCACCATGGGAAGGCACCTTAGAAAGACTGTCAGTGTGGAGACTATTGGAGTCCTCTATGACCCGGTGAACTTAATGATCTGGTTACTGATCACTGCTAGAGCTCCCCAAGGATCATGCCTCCGTCTTGAACTAACTCTCTCCCTCCTTCCATTAGAGTTAAATTTCAAGTTGGAAAGTGGTAAAAGTTATGATCTGATTGAAGTCAAGAAGGCCTCTTTCTGTCATGTGAGTGTTTGGACTTTTTCATTCAGTCACTGTGGAGAAGGGGGAAACCTCAGAGGTTTCTTAGCAGAACATGAAGAAAATAAAATCACAGTGTATTTTATAATTACATCCATCTGACCTAACTTCAGAGCAGGAAGAAGTCTCTCACTCTATTTGGGGGAGGGTGCTCTCTTCAAATCACTGACAGACTTGATGACAAACATTTTAGTTTTCTTTGAAACAGGAATACTGTTTCTTCTTTATAAAGAGAAGAAATAACATATAATCAAGAAGCCCAGACACCAGTTCAGCCTGAGAGAAAACATTTCAGAGGGACTTGGCATTTCCTAAGATCACCTCTTTTTTGTTTGTCTCTTAGTTGTTGCAGTATTATGACTATCCTTTGATGAAAATCCTTTTAATGAATGAATGGCGTTGTACCAGACACTGTCAGGATTTTTATAAAAGATTGGAGAGACCCCTGTTTTCAAGGACTTCATGATTTAAAGATCTTTTCTAACCACTCTATCAATCTGCTACTTCAACTCTTCTGATCCAATTTTAGGTTTGCACATAGGACACTCAAAACGGTCTGCCTAGGGCAGTTAAAAAGTACTACCTCCCAATCACACTAATTTCTGATCCCTCAAGCAACATTCTATAGCAATTACTTTCAAATGAGAAGTTCTTTATTATTCACAAAGCAAGAGGCATAAAATAACATTTTTTTTCAATAAACAGCTCTGTAAATTAATACATGCTGTTTATTGAAGAGGCATATCATTTTTGAAGATACTTTTAATCCTTTTAAAAATTAATATAAATTCAAATGTAATTACAGATTAATAACTAATAAACATTTCTTCTATGAAAGTGCAACTCAGTGTGGGCACCAAACAATCTCTAAAACAGACAAACCTCTGAGAAGTTATAATGTTGCTATTTTAGGGGGTATGGAAGTATTGGGGTGTGGGGTGAATGGGAAAATATCTGTGCAGAAAAAGTCATACTGGAATCAGTTTCTTAAATGCAACTAGTGCTAAATTAGAATGCTAGAAAGAACTCATTTGGTTAAAAAAAAAAAAAAAGCAATATTTCTCTTCTGGGTTTTCCAAACACAATGGCCTCGTAAGAAAATAAATATAATTATATATAAAAAGAATAATCCACAAAGAAAAGGAATTACTGGGTTAATATCCCAACTAAGAGCGTCACTAATATGGATTCCTAAATAAAGCTCATGAACAAACAATTGGTTTCTATTCAGGTTCTTTCTTTCTCCAATTTCTACAGTCACTCATGGGAAACTCCAATTTATGTAAAGTAAATAAGCATATGTATTGGATTTAGTCCCCAAATATTTATATCCCAAGCAAAACCATAATCAAATATTTATCTATACATGTGACAAGAAGTGAGTAGACTTTAGTTTATTGTTTGAAGAGTTAAATCAATTAAGTCAGCAAATTATTTCAAATTTCTTACTAAGATTAAAGCACAGGTTTAAATTACCTTAAAGGAGGAATTCATTTATCAAAAACAACTTTAATATTGAGAGGATTCTTTTGCTTTCAATTATAGCTCATAAATTTAAATATCCTCATAACATACTATGGCAGTGAAGTACTTCCTATCTCTCACATTTCCTTGACAATTTCACTTGTTTTTAATCTGTCTGAAATAGTCACTTTATCTAAAATATTATTTGGGTAGATAAATCTTAATGTATCTTAAAATTCACATAGTTAATAATGTTTTCTTATATTTTATGCAAAATACTATTAATAAGGTTAGTAAACACACTGTCATAAAATTGAGTTATAGTGAACTTATAGGAAAGAATGTGCCTATTCCAGAAGGTTTCCAAAATTATAAATATTTACAGGAGCAGACAGTCTCATCTTTCTCCCTCTGAGAGGCTTGTGGGTTTGAACCACTGACCTTGCAGCTAGCAGTCTAATGCTTAACCCACTGTACTACTGGGCTCCTTTAATAAGGTTTGTTACTAAAACCTTTAATAAGGGCCAGCAAGAGGGAAGAGCATGAATGAAGCATGAGATCCTACCTAGAAATGCAGCCACTGCAGAGACAGAGGCAGAGGCGATGGCATGGAGAGACAGAGCCGCTGTGGGCTCTAGGCCCGTGGTCTGAGGAAGGCTGTGTGCCTGCAAGCAGGAGACTAGCTGGCAAAATGTGCCCTTTGGTCATTTAAATGAATATATTTTTTGTTTTGTTTTGTATATATACATCAAATATTTCTTTGCTTTGTTGATTTATAAAAATATAAGATGTAAAAGAGAAACCACAGGGAGAAAGCAGGATAACTGCTGTTGCAGGGAGTGGACTGTAATCATCAAGATGAAACAAAATGTATGATTGGTTGAAAGTAAAGCCGATAACCTAGTCTGTTAACCTTCAATTCAAAATAAAAAGTTTTAAAAAATAATTTAAGATAAAGAAGTTACATCAAACAAACAACAACATATATATATGATATATATATCATATATATATAATTTCCTCATGTCTCTTTGTAGACGATTCCTTTGACCACTCCAAGCCTCTGGAAACCTCTAATCTGGATTCTGTCACTAAAAGTTTTGGCTTTTCTAGAGATTCATATGAATGGAACCATATGGTATGTATGTACATCTGGTATGTGTTTTATTTCTGGTTTTTAACTTAGCATAATGCTTTTGAGATCCATCTATGTTGGTATGTACATTAGCATTTTGTTCTTTTTTATTGTTGAATAATATTCCACTGTACGGATGTGCCACAGTTTGTTGATCCATTCACAAGTTGATGGGACTTGTAAGTTGTTGCCAGTTTTTAGTTTTTATGAAAGAAACAATAATATATTCACACAAAACCTTTGTATGAACAGATGTTTTCATTTCTGTTGGAGACATACTTTAGAGTGGAATTACTGGGTGGTATGATAATCATACAGCATGATGGCTTCATAGGATAAGCAATGGACCACAGGTCTGCAGTTGGAGCTCGCCAGTCACTCGGTGGGAGAAAGATGAGACTTTCTGCTCCCTCAAAGATATAAAGCCTCAACAACCCTCTACAGGGTCACTATGAGTTGTATTCAACTCAAAAGGACTTAACAACACAACAACATAATAAGCATATGTTTACCTTTATATGAACGTTTTAAATAAATTGAAATAGCAAGGTAATATTCTTTATTCTCGTTAAAGAATCATTTAGTTAAAGAGCACAGAGCACTCCTTACATGTCCTGCTTCTGCTTGTCATTTGTATTAATAGCACAGATTGATGTACCTCTTACAGCTTTCAACATACAATCATACCAGTGGTCTTATTTTACCCTCATGGCAACTCTGTAAAATAGGCCTGGTTAACAATCATTTGGGAGTATCAGGAACAACTGTGGCATCTGTTCTGATTAGCTAAGAGTCAGGTCTGATTGATTGTCAGATATCTTGACTACCTCTGGAAGTAGGTACTGTTGACCTCATTCGCAGATGAAGAAACCAAGACTCAGAGCAGTTAAGTACTGTGTGCACCATGAGACCTTGCAAAAAAAAAATCCTACCTTGTTCTTCTGGAGTTCCTGTCTTTCCAAGTCTAATGGGCACCACGAAGTAAGCAGGAGGGTGAAGAGCCTACTTCAACTATAATTGGATTGACGGAGAGGGTACCCTTCCTCCCACAGAACTGCATGAAAAGCCCTTCTCCCCTGATACTCCCAAATTCAGCTTCAGAGAATGTTAACAAAATATATTGGATTTCCCTCTACAGAAGGGCAGGAAGAGAAAATAATACCAGCAAAGCCAGAAACCTCCATCTTTGAGAGGAGAGAGCTGTTAGCCAAGCTCTGTGATGACAAGGATCAAGGACTTTCCATGCTCTGTGTACCCAGGCTCATTGTGATCCCACAACAAACTCCCCAGAGCCACCTCAGACACCTGCAGGCTACCGCTCAACTAGCAGGCCCCACTTCACTACTTCATGAATTTTCTTTTTCTTTCTTTTGCTCAGAAAAAGGTTTAGGTATTTCAAAGAGAGAATTTCTTCCACTTTTCAAAAAATATAGTTATAAGAGGAGGCTTCAAAATTTTTGTGGAAAAATTGTATTATCTTGTAATTCCATTTTTTTCACAAAAATTTTGAAGCTACGTAGTACTGTCATGATCTTATCAACCTTCTTAAAAACACCAACTAATAAGCTCTGTGTTTCTAAAACTGAATGGAAAATACATGAGGGCAAAAATAACATTATCTGTATTCAACAGCAGCCCCAGGAAGCAATTCTGTATTCCATAGAGTGACTTGTGAAAGTGGCCACAGCCACGAATCCCAGTTTCACCCAAGTCCACAAATGCTTTCCTCTGAGGAGCGTGATTCCCTCATATAGCCACATTCACCTTGACATTGTCTCTGGTGCTAGGCTTAACATGGTCAACTTCTTGACAAGCTGAAATGGTAAATGAGTTTTTCAAATACAGACTTAGACATATGAGGGTGAGTCAAAAGTTATTTGCACTCTGATTATATTAAAATACCTGTCCACATCCATGGCTGATGACAACATTGAGTATGCACATGAAAATGACTCTGTCGAATAGAAAAGTGACAGTGGATTATGTGGCAAGTCATCTGCAAATCTGCTATGGCTCTGCCTATGAAATAATCCACCACAGACTTGTGTGAGACAGGTACCAAAACAACTCACGGAAGAGCATGAACAGAAGCGTTTGGAATCTACAAATGAAAGTTGGACCAATATTCAAAGGAAAGTAAAAGTTTATTTAAGAAGGTCATTACAGGTGATGAGACATGGATTCATCACTGCAAGACTGAGAGTAAATGGCAGAGTATAAAATGGAACCATCTTTAATTGCCAACCAAAGAAAAGTTCAAAAGTCAGCCATCAGCTGGAAAATTGATGCCTACAGTTTTCGGGGATTCTCAAGAGCCCATATTGGAACACTATCAGGAAAAAGGTTCAACAATCAACACTGCTCTTTTACAGCAAGATGCTTACTGAAGAGCTGAAGCCTAAACTTTGGATTAATCGCAGAGATGAACTATCCAAGGCATTGTGATCATGCATGACATGACACACCTCTGCCAACACTGTTGACACTCTGCAAAAACTTTGTTTTGAGGGGCTAAAGCATAGTCCTGATCTTGCTCCATCGGACTTTCACCTGTTTGGTACCCTGAAAGTATCCTTTCGAGGATGAAGATTCACCTCTGATGAAGAAGTGAAGATAGCAGTGTACTTGTGACTCACGGTACAGCCTAAAATATTTTGTAATAAGGGAATGCAAAAGATGGTTGACAGGTGGACAAAGTATATTGACAAATAAGGAAATTATGTCAAAAATGATGTATTTGTCTTTTCTAAAAGTTGATTAAAATAAATTCTACAGCCAGAGTGCAGAAATTTTTGACTCACCCTCATATTTTTTTTCAAAGTTGATCTGGGTCTGAATACATCCTTCCTTAACAATTTAGTATCTGAAGCTGATTCTATATCTTCAAGGTCAATGATTGAAGTTGAACTTTAGAGACACTCTGACTGTATCATAGATGGTCTCTGGAAAGACATAAGGGAAAGCCTTCAGAGTGGGTTCTCTGGCAAAGGAAACAAGGGACCAGGTTCTGAGGTGGGATGAAGACTTACTTTCCTTCACAATGCTAGAATTTCTCTTTACTGTTAATGTTGTTGTTCTCTTTACTGTGGTCATAGATTACTATCCTTCACTCCACATCCTCATTTTTAAAAATCATAAAATTATTTTGTGTGTGTATTTAAAATAGCATTAATATAGCACATATCTTTGTTGTTATTAGGTTCCATTGAGTCAGTACCGACTCATAGCGACCATATGCACAACAGAATGAAACACTGCCTGATCCTGGGCCAACCTCACTACTGTTGCCATGCTTGAGTCCATCAATGCTGCCACCTTGTCAATACATCTCACTGGGGGTCTTCCTCTTTTTCTCTGACCCTCCACTTTACCAAAAACAATATACTTCTCCAGTCACTGGTCCCTCTTGACAATATGTATGAAGTATAAGAGTCACAGTCTGGCCATCCTGGAGCACTCTGGCTGCACTTCTTCCAACACAGATCTGTTGGTTCTTTTGGCAGCCCATGACACTTTCAATATTCTCCTCCAACACCATAACTCAAATGCATCAATTCTTCTATGATCTTCCTTATTCACTGTCCAGCTTTCGCATGCATATGAAGTTACTGAAAATACCATGGCTTGCATCAGGTGCACCTTAGTTTGCAAGCTGACATCTTTGCTCTTCAACACTTTAAAAACATCTTGTGCAGCAGATTTGCCTAAATGCAATACATCGTTTAATTTCTTGACTGCTGCTTCCATGAGTTTTATCATATTGCATCAGTTCTTTTTTTTTTTCCTTAAATGAGTACATATAGAATACAAACACACCTACTACTCACTTAACAATTATCTCCCTAGTCAACATGTTTCATTTATGACTGTGCTACAATGAATTACTTAATGGCACTTCTAGCCAAAGTCTGTGTAAACTACCACCAGAAGACTTTTTCTTGCTGAGTCTGAGTATGAGAAGGTGGAGAAAGATGTTGATGGATTAAATCATTCAGTTGTGAGTGTTTAACAGGGATAATTGTGATTGGTAAATTTTGCTGTCCTACTGGACATAAAATGAGCCATCTCACAAGCAGAGCCCCACTACCATTGAAGAAGAGCCAGGAATGGAGTGCATACTTTGGACCCCAAGATCATTGCACACTGAACCTCCTTGACCCAGGGACAGAAAACTACGGAGTAGCAGAGGAGCGGCAGCAGCAAAACCAAGAGTCAGAGCACAGAGTGGTGGGCTGCCCAGCCCACTCAGCAAGTAAAGCTGAGTGACTTTGGACAGGAGGCTTGTTTGCAGAGTGGGGTGCCTCCGGGCACTTAATTTGGTGATCTAGGTTTGCTAGAACTGAGCACCTTTGGGCTGAGTCTTACAGCAGAGTGGGATGCCCTTTTGACATTTACTATCAATTCCAAATGAGCTTTGTAACATTGCCAGAGCAGGGCAGAGGCCAGGCTAAGAGGTTAAAGTCTTACAAGAAGCCAGCCTGTGGGCACAGCTGAAAAGAGGCCTTCCTGACTGAAAGAACTGTCCCCTGAGCATTTCTGACCTTGATTTGTAATCTACTAATGTCCTGGATAAACCCCCGTAACTGTAAATCTGGTATCTGAGGTCTGTGTAGCAAATGAAACGAATTCTCAAACACACCTGAGTAGTAAGTGCTGTGGAGGGATAGTTGATGTCATATTTTTGCAATGACAATATTAAAAAGTCTACAATCTGACTATCTTGCTCATTAATAATGTATGTCTGACAGTAACAAATGCCAAGGTGTGAGGTGCTGGCTGTGATGGTTAAGGTTGTATTTCAACTTGACTGCGCCATGATTCTCAGTGGGTTGGCAGTTATGTAATGATGTAGTCATCCTCAATTTTGTGATTTGATGTGGTCATCCTCTACTTTCACAAAATGCCAGTTTTCATATAAATGACCTGGTCTTTGGAACGTAATCGTGTTGATAAGTGAGGAGTGGGTGTGTCTGATGTTCGTCTCCCTCTCTCACCATCTGTTTTCTCCAGAGATGACACTTACTATCTAAATGTGGTGTTCAAAATATGCATTGCATTATGTTTGTACTTTTACAACAGATAAATGTGACCATACATCAGTTAGACTATTAGTTTTCATGTTCTTTGTTGTTGCTGTTGTTAGGTGCCATCAAGTCGGCACCGACTCATAGCGACCTTGTGTACAGCAGAATGAAACAATGTCCGATCCAGGGCCAACTTCACTACTGTTGCCACACTTTAGTCCATCGATGCTGCCACCTGGCCAATCCATCTTTTTGGAGGCCTTCATCTTTTTCTCTGACCCTCCATCTTACCAAGCATGATATCCTTCTACAGCGACTGGTCCCTCCTGACAATATATCCAAAGTATGAGAGACGAAGTTTGACCATCTTGGACTCCAAGGAGCACTCTGGCTGCACTTCTTCCAACACAGATCTGTTTGGTCTTTTGGCAGCCCATGGTACTTTCAAGAGTCTCCTCCAACACCATAACTCAAATGCATCAAATCTTCTACGGTCTTCTTTATTCACTGTCCAGCTTTCACATGCATATGAGATTATTGAAAATACCATGGCTTGGGTCAGGCACACCTTAGTCATCAAGCTGACATCTTTGTTCTTCAACACTTTAAAAAGGTCTTGTGCAGCAGATTTGCCTAATGCAATACGTCGTCTGATCTCTTGACTGCTGCTTCCATGAGTGTTGATAGTTGATCCAAGAATGAAGTCCTTGACAACTTCAATCTTTTCTCCATTGATAAGAATGTTGTTTACGTTCTTTAATTTCATATAAATTGCATATTGCTGTACATACAATGGAAGGAAGTAGTGTGAGTGTTGAAAGCATCACCAAAACAAAACATGAATGTGTTGCTTAGTCAATATCAGGTTAAAAATCAACAGATCTCAATTAAAGTGGTTCCTGCCTCAACCCTCCCAATCTGCCCTATCTTATGGCAGTAGTATCTAACTCCCTGTCCTAAATGTTAACTTGATTCCATCCCTAGACTTCAGTGCCCTGCTTCTTTCTGCTTAGGACTCTAGAGACCACTCCTATGAAACCCTATTGCGGACCCCATTTCCAGAGGTGACTCTGATCCAGACTCTGGACTAGCACAGAGGTCATGAGCATCCTCTGAAACCATCCCTATTACAATGCAGTGGATTAGTCTATTTGGCCCTTCTAGCCACAGACTTTGTGACACCCATCAAATGACTGGTTGGGGCCATACAGATTGGGTACATTTTCTCTTTTCTTGGTGGATCTGAGTAAGCAAAGGTCGGGGAAGATGCTAATATGACTGCAGGATTCAGTTCTGGTTAATTGTTAACAGGGCTAAAAGTGATACTGGGATTGTAAAAACTGGGAATTCTAACTTGGGCACTGGTCAGTGTTGCAATCCTGCTAGGTCTAAAATAGACATCTCAGAAGCAGAAGAGGAGAGTTTACTACCAACAATGAAGAAGAGCCAGTAATGGAGTGTGTCTTTTGGACCCTGAGAGTCTTGCATATTGTACCTCCTCAATCCAGACACAGAATGCTGTGACCCCAGAGAAGTGGCAGATGCAGAACCAAGAGCCAGAGCACAGGCAGTACCATGGGCTTCTCGGCTATGTAGCAAGGAGAGTACCTTTAAGCAGATTTGCTTCCAGACCTCCAGGCACTAAATTGGTGAAGCTAGATTTGTTGAGCCGCACTAGAACTGAGCACTGCAGGATGATGGTTATAGTGGAGTGGGTACACTTTGGGCATTTATCAGCAGTGCTAAAAGAGCTTTGTCACATTGCCCAAGCACAACAGAGGCCAGGACAAGCAGCCAAGGCCCCAAGAGAGACCTGCCTGAGGGCATGGCTGAAAAGAGGCTGTCCTGACCAGCGGACTGTATCCGGAACATTTCTGATCCTGAATTCCCTAATAACATCCACCACTGTAAGTGTGGTCTGTGAGTTCTGTGTGGCCATTGCAATGAATTCTAGAACTCAGCAGAGAACTCGAGTGCTGTGGGATGGAAGTTTGGTTTCAGAACTGGTGAGGAAGGTTGGAGGGTAGAGGCATTTCTGATCTTGACCTCATAGGAATTGGCCTTGGGTTGATGTTGAGTTTGATTCTACTTTGTGAAGTCAGAGGAAGTCAGACACAACCACTGTGCCATTTTTGCACCTATGCAGCCAGATTTCTTACTTTCTATCAAGTCCTAATATGGAGATGGGAGAAGGCTGTCACAACAGAAGAAAAGCCACAGCAACAAAGTAAGGTCTTCTGATGAGAACACATTCAAATGAAGGAAACAACTGAGAGAAATCTCAAAGTTTCGGAAACGAACAAAGAAACCTGCAGTGTGGTGAGAATCTGACTCAGCAATTCTCTTTTTAAATTGAACGTGACACCCAGGTCAATAAGTGAATAATAACAAGTTTGATGGCAGTGACCGTGTACAACTTAGCAAACATTACATACAGGAGGAGGGGGAAAGGAAGAACTAGAAATAACTAAACTTTCCAATAATGAAGGATTAATTAATCGAGCAAACTGTACTATCCCTACAATTGAATAGAAAAGCTAACTTTTCAATTATGTGCCAGGCACTAATAGCGAAGAGGATTATGAGCTAGGCTGCTAACCAAAAGGTCAGCAATTTGAATCTATCAGTGGCTCTGTGAGAGAAAGATGAGGCTTTCATAAAGATTTACAGCCTTAGAAACCCTATACCAGGCACTATGAGTCAGAACCAAGTTGAAAGCACACAACCACCACCACCACCAGGCACTGAGTGCTTTAAATGTTTTATCCTTCTTGGCTCTCACTCCAGCCCCATAAGGTAGATACTATAATCATACCCACTTTGCAGAAAACAAAACAGAGCCTTTGAACAGTTAAATAATGTGATGAAGATCATCCTGTCAGCTAGTTATTGCATCAGGATTAAACCTCATAGCCAAGATCTGCACAATGACTTACACTGCTGTTGTGCTTGTGTGCCATGGAGTTGGTTGCGATTGCATCTCAGATTTCGAACATATTATCAAGAGGGATCAGTCCCTGGAGAAGGAAATCATGCTTGGTAAAGTTGAAGGTAATCAAAAAAGAGGAAGACCCCCAACAAGATAGATTAACACAGTGACAACAGCAATGGGCTCAAGGTACCAGCAATTGTGAAGATGGTGTGAGGACAGTGTTTCATTCTGTTGTACACAAGATTGCTCAAATTTTGAACAGACTCGAAGGCACCCAACAACAACAGTGGAACTTACACTGCTTGTATATCATTAACTGTTTATTCACACCAAGTGTAGCATCCATCTTGCTCACAAATAGTGCTTTTCAGGATGAAAAAAACAGTCTGAGGCGAAATGCGCTGTTCCAGGAAGTGAAGGAGAAAGACAAGAGCCTTCTTAGAAAACAAAGCACTGGATGTTTTGTGGCAAGTTCCCAAATTATCTATAGAAAGTTAAGGTACAGGAACAGCACTGCATTCAGAGCAACCAGAAGACAAAAGACATTTTGCAAATATTTAATTATTTCAGTAAAATCTGTAAGAGCTTTGAAGTTATTAGGGCCATACTAACAATGACATGGGTAGATAGTTTCCAAGATGGCAGCAAAAGGAGATGGGAAAATTAGTAGCCAACAAGCTAACAGTTGCCTGTGGAGGTGAGACTGGAAATTTGTCACTAATGCCTGTCCATATGATAAACAGAGTAGGAATGGTAGTTTGGCTGATTAGAAATCTAAAAAGTAGAACTTTGCTGAAAGATGTATGTGTGGTGATGGGGAAAGGGATTTCAGGAAATCTCATATCAAATATAAATTATGTTAATAACATTTTTTTATAAATACCATAGTCCTGTTGTGGCACTGCAGGATAAACACCAGAATGCTAACCACAGAATTGGTGGTTCAAACCCAATAGCCACTCCTTGGAAACCATATATAGGATCGTTATGAGTCGGAACCAACTGAAAGGCACTTAACAACAATAACAACATAGACACTAACTCCAGATAGAAGTTTAAAAACTTTGTCATAGCCGCAGTAGTTGTTGCTGTTACATGCCATTGAGTTGGTACCAACTCATAACGACTCTATAGGGGGTTTCTGAGGAGAGGCTGGTGGGTTTGAACCACTGACCCTGTGGTTAGCATTCCAGTACATATCCACCAGGACAAGGACAGTTGTTGTTGTTAGGTGCCATCGAATCGGTACTGACTCATAGCGACCTTATACACAGCAAAACAAAACACTGCCCGATCCTGGGCCAACCTCACTACTGTTGTTGTTATGTGCCGTGGAGTCAGTTCCGACTCATAGCGACCCTGTACAGGGTTTCCGAGGCTCTAAATCTTTACAGGAGCAGAAAGCCTCATCTTTCTCCCGCGGAACAGCTGGTAGTTTCGAACTGCTGACCTGAAGGTTTGCAGCCCAATTTTACACTACCAGAGCTCCTCACTACTGTTGTAGCAGAGACTAAACTCAAAACTCATTAATCCTAATTCTCTACCTCTCCATTAAAAGATACCAAATTGGTTACCATTCTATCTTCTCCCCCTTCCTCACTCTAGAAATAAATTCTGTCTATGAAATGTAACAATACATAATACAGCCTTAGCAAGGTTTTTTAGAGTCTACCTTTCTACCTTTCCAGTCCCACCACCATGCACTTATTCCTCTACCCTGTGGGCTTGCTCTCCCAACCACTGGGCAAACACATCATTCAGTCTTGCACCCTCATTCCTTTGCGCTTCTTTTCCCTAGGGCCCTTCCTGTCTTTTCAACTCTAGTGAATCCCTCTTCCTTCAAGGTCATGTCCATTTTAAGGTTTATTCAACTACCACACAGAATAAATCCCACCATTCTCTATATTCCCATGCTACTTACACTATACTCTCTTCATGTCTGATTCATTAACAACAACAACAACCCTACAGACTGGTGTGATACTTCAGGATAAGCACTGGACCACAAGCTTGGTTTGAACTACAAGGATGGCAGTTCAAACTCACCAGACACTCCTTGGAATGCTTATACAGAGTCACTATGACTCGGTGGCACTTCACAACCACAACCACAACAACCTCTGCTAGGCACACAGAGGATGTCAACACATTACCCAATTACCAAGTACTTTCCCCAGCAGGTGATGTTTTAGGGAATAGAGACGCAAAGGTTACAGGCAGCCCTTGTCTGAATCAAGCTCAAAGGACATGAGTTTCATGGACAAGTAACTAGGAAGCACTGTCATGGGGGTATTCACAGAGAACACATCAATCATGTGTAGAAGTTAAATGAAGAAAACAGAAAGCGCTTCAGGCAGGGTGGGATTGGTCCATTGCTATCACTGTGGCAATCAGGGGCATTGTATCAGAAGACACGACAGACTGATTTCTGTCAGATATTAGCCTCAAAAAGTCAGTGTTTTTACTAGAAGGCTTCTGCCTATGACTGATTGGAATACCTAAATTGGGGCTACAGC
>NW_006408549.1:4939554-4941338 GCF_000296735.1 Chrysochloris asiatica
AAAAAAAAAAGTCAGTGTTTCTAAAATGAAACTAGTTATCCACCATCTTCAGTAAGTTCCCTCTCCAACTTTGTAATATCATTACAGTATTTCTACTAAAAAGCATGTCAGATCCAAGAAAATGCTTTCTGAAAAATGTTTGCCTGATAATCCCGTACTAGTAAGTGTTCAGTAATTCCCACTGACTAGAAATCAGATCTCAATTCACCTTTGGCTTCAACCATATGCAGGCACCATCTTTCCTTCCAGGCATGCCTACTCATGATAGAAAGAGGTGGAGTTATTGTCCAAACTGACTTTGTAGTCCAGCACGTTGACTCACAGCGCCACACCAGAGATTTCTGCTTGAGGAGATGAAAACCTTTTAGACATGGATAGTGGAAGCACTTGCACAACAAATTATATAACTCCAAAATATAATTTAAGTCTTGGTTTGGCACTGTGGGCTAATGTGTCAGACTGCAAAGTTGTTTGAACTGCAAGGTCGGTGGTTCAAGTTCACCAGCTGCTCCTTGGAAACTCTACACAGGGTCGCTATGGGTCGGAATCAACTTGACCACACTTAAGAACAACAACAATATATTTTGCATCCTCTTAATTACCAACTGTATTTCTTTGATTCACCCACAATAGAAATTATCAATAATCTATAGTTATTTTTTATGACATTTCCTGTCAGGAGAAGAGAGTCAAAGGGATGATGGAATGAAGCGAGCCTAGAATAGGAATGTTTATTAAAAAGTATGCTTGAGTGTTATCAGTCTACATTATTTCATCATCATGTCCCCAGGGAGCATTAGCCACAATTTTAGAAGTTCAAAAAGAAAACTAGCTTCTAAAAGAGTTTACATAATTAAACCTAAGTGTTTATATACAGTTAGGGTTGTACAAAACAAATGGGGGTGGGGGTGGGGAATATCATCCCTGTCCGCATAAGCTTTGAACTAAGAAGACAAGACTGACAAAGATATACAGGGTTCACCACTACCCAAAAGGATGGTGCATCTATGAAACTTTTTATTAGTTGAAATGGCATAAAGTGATGCCATTATATATGGGAAAGTTTTTGAGTGTTCCCAGGTCCAAAAAAATACCTACCAAATCATACCGGATGAAACATGAAACCTAAAATAACACTAACATGTTGTTGTTGTTGTTGTTAAGTGCCGTCAAGTAGATTCCGATTCATAGCCACCTGGTACAGAGTTTCCGAGGAGTGGCTGGTAAGTTTGAACCACCGAACTTGCAGTTGGCAGTCCAGTGCTTATCCTAGAGCACCACACCAGGAACCCGACACTAACACACAGTAAAAGCAGGAATGATGAGCTCAATACAGAGCCTGGTGTGATGCTTCATTGTGCCCAGTGTAGTTCCCGGGAAGGAGTTTGCTACATAGGGTTGCTATGAGTCAGAACCAACAATCTTCTTGTAAAATGGGAAATAGTCTGTGTGCACATGAAATTTCATTTTGATATATGCATTTGTATTCACCATATCACTATGTTTTTGTTTATTTTTTACCCATCCATGTTGCTCTACATACGCTAGTCTGTTGTTTCCAACTTCTGCATGACATTCTATGGAGCCATTCACTACATTTTATAGTAATAAACTTCCAGATACACCCTGCCCCCATGAACAGGGTGTAATACATATCCTTGTACATTTAGATACCTTGGAGTCCTAGTGTGGGTTGTAGGATTAGCACTAGACTAATCCCCAATGTTGTTGTTGTTATGTGCCATCCTGGTGTGGCGCTGTGGGTTAATGCACCAGACTGCAAA
>NW_006408549.1:4942693-4946700 GCF_000296735.1 Chrysochloris asiatica
GGAGTGGCTAGTGAGCTTGAAATGCCAACCTTGCGGTTCAAACCAATTTTGCAGTCTAGCATATTAAGCACAGCACCACAGCAAGACTCCAAAAATCTCAATTGGTACTCTGTTAATTCCTTGTTGTTGTTGTTAAGTGCCATCAACAACAACTGACTCCAAGTGACCCTATATAAGGTTTCTGGGAGTGAAAGGTAGACTTGAACTGCCAACTTGCAGTTCAAACTAACCTTGCGTGCTTATCCTACATACCACACCAGGGCATTAGGAGTGAGTTAATTAAATGTCTGAACAAATATGGCAGGCTAATTTTTAAATTGGTGATTTTTAAGCTGTTAAGTTGTGAATGATGCTATAAATTTTGGCAGAACAAAAGGCCCCCCACCCCTGCTTTAGATGCTTGCTAGCATTTAGGCTGCCTCGTGTTTAAAATTCCTACCCGAAGGCTTTGCCTATTTTTCTGTTAGAGTAACTCCCTTTTACTTGGTTTGCAGTAGTTTTCTAGACTGTATATTCTCCTATTAACAACATGACACAGTGTTACTATTCTATTCTGTTTTAGCATCTATCTGCTAGCTTTATCTATGATATTCCTCACTAAACAAAAATTCTCCATTTTGATGCAATCAAATTCAGTAATAGTTTTGTCTTAGGTTTTGCACATTTTAAGCTGTGCTTGCATGAGAGTGTTAAGGAGTATAGGAGATTGACGTTGTGATACCATTCTTAGGAAAACAGCCTAGAGGATTATACCTGAAAGGTGTGGGCACAAAGATTCTCCCATGAGGCAAAGGGGAAAAGGGAAAGTATCACATGCTCCTGGGAAGGCATGACAATGGGGCAAGACCCTGTCATTTATAAGCTGTTAAGTTACACAAAGTGCTAAACCTCTCACAGTCAAAGACTTGTCATCTATTAAATAAGAGCATTACCAGCCTCCCGCACCCCGGCCAAAAAACAATGCAAATAAAGGAATCTGCACTATGCCTAGCATGTAGTAGACAGGCACTCCATCAGTGTGAGTTACCTTACCCTTTCATCCTTATTCTGACCCTGATATGATGCAGAGAGACAGGATTTATAAGTACTGACACTTCTGTATCAGGTCCCCTCAAATAAAAAGCATCATCTGTGGACAAAGGCTCCCCAGGGCATGTCAGCTCATACTTGAATTCATTATCAGACAGAGATTAAGCCCTGCAAACCCACAAGAGTGCCGTGCACCTGATGAGTCCAAAGGAGAAGAAGACAGGTACAAATAACTAATTATGTGGTGGTGGGACCTCATGGTTAAATTAGTTAGCACCTCACTAAGAAACAGATTGCAAGTTGGTAGATGTGCTAGGAGTAGACATGAAAGCTATTTTAGGTTTCTATGAGATGAATACAGAGAAAGTCTGGAAATAAAATTAAGCTGCAGTTTTCCAGACTTTCTGATCCATGATGCTTAAGTTTTCCAAAAGAATAGATTGTGGCAAACAACCTGTTCATTATTTGACCGATGCTCATTCATCCTCCTCTTTTCCTATCTGTCTTCACTTCAGATGCCAACTAAAACTTACAGTTCTTTGGATATGGCCAGGACATAAAATGCCTATGGAAATCACATAGTGCTAAAGGAAGCTTGTGGAGTACAAATGAGTATTCAAATACCTTTTAAAATCTGTGCCCTTTCTCAGTCATTTCATTATTTAGCCAGCAGATATTAAATATGCACCTATGTTCTGGTGTGATGCTGTAGGATAAGCACTGGATTGTTAACCACAAGGTCAGCAGTTCAAACACACTAGCCCTCTTCAGAAACTCTATACAGGGTCACTATGAGTCAGAACCAACTCGATGGCACTTAACAATAACAACAATCACATACCTGGCTCTGAGTCTAGTCTGAGGAGATAAAAGCCTGCATCAGAGGTGGCCTTTACCATGAATAAAGAAAGCCACAGTTTCTCAAAGATAATCATGTGATCAATCAACTATAATAAAGTAGGATCATTTCTGTAATACAGGCAAACCATGTGCTGTAAAGATAACAGATGGCAAAGATTACAGATAAAAGAGTATCTAAGTTTATTTGGGTCTGAATTCAAGGGAGACTTCAGTGAGGGTTAGGGCAAGAGTTAGATTTTGGTTAGACAGATAGGCAGCAAATCACTTTTAAGGCAAAAAGGTAAGGGGATATTGAGGGAAAAACAGTGACTGGAGTACAAAGTTTATGGCTCTAGAGGAGTTAGACATAAACCTAGAAACACAGTCTGGTTACTATTTTAAAAACATCATAATAATGTAAAGGAGCCCTGGTGTGGCACTGTGGGTTAATGCGCTGGACTGCAAGGTCAGTTTCAACCGAAAGGTTGGTGGTTCAAGATCACAAGCTGTTCCTCGGGAACCCTGTACAGGGTCGCTATGAGTCAGAACTGACTTGATAGCATTTAACAACACATAACAACAACCATGTAAAATACACCCTGAGCCAAAAAAAAAATAATAACTTTTAAGAAGGGAATGGAATAATGAGATTCTTGTTTTACAAAGGTCATCGAGGCAGCAGTGTGGTATAGATTGAAATGAAACTGGCATCAGGAAGATGGGTTGGGATCTGTAGAAAGGAGATGTCAGGGCCTGAATGCTGAAGAGATAGTATGGATGGAAGAAAGGAGTCATATGTGACAGACACTTTAGATGAACGACGTCTGTCTAGACCCCCAAAAATATAACACATGTGGGGGCACAGAAAAAAGAAATCAACAAAAAATGAGGAAATAAATTAGAATTTGTAAGATAATATAAAGGACTGTGCAAAGAGAAAAAAAAAGATCTAGCATGTCAAGGCTTGGTGACCAACAGAATATTGGAAGTGAAATAAATAGAACGATAAGTTTATTCAACAAATATCTTTTTTTTAAGTGTATTATTGTGAATTATATAATAGTTTACATGGGAGAACATTAGTTTTACATTCATTCTATCGTATATCGTATCATTGCCATGGACACAGTCCCCTCCATGCATCATCAACTGATCAAAGGGTATAACCTGCAAGCCTGCCCCCTACGCTATCCCCCCTTCCCCACTCCAGTCTTCAGCACACAGTCACTCTCCCTCTCTGGATCTAAGGTCCCCAGCTGCTCCATTGCTCTACGTCATTGTCTCTGCCTCCATCTCAGGCATCACTGTTTCTCGGGGTGGGGTCCCGCTCTTGGCTCTTCTCCATTGGTTGATGATCCTAGGGACCTCCACTCCTAGACTGAAAAGTTATTCCCTCCCTTCCTTGCTATAAAATATCTACCTTTACATTTCCAACCTTCACAATTTGTCCTGATAACAATTATTCACTATTGTATCACAAGAGACCCATCTGCATTTCATTTCATTAGCTCCGCCTAGGCAGATTGGATACTACTCACTGGAGATTCTGCCTTCCTCCAAGCCCCCTGGCTCTAGGTTCCCTCTTGAAAGTTTGTAAGCCAGTCACTTCTTGCCTTTGTAGTGCCCTGCCCCCCACCCCCATTTTGGGTAGCCAATGTCCAAGTTGCCCCTCCCTGTCTACTCTGTGTGTGGAGGAGGTGGGAATGATTCTTGCTGTAAGAACTTGTTCCCTCTTTTGAGCTACTGTTTCCATAGGTGTAGGTCAAGTTCATCAAATTGCATCAGATTACTCTTTTTTTCCTCTTCTTTCTTCTTCTGATTGAGCTCTGATCATCCAGTCATTGAAGCCAAGTCAAGTGGATATTATCTGCAAGTGTGGGTGTTCTTGTGCATATGCCCTCTCTTTTTATCAGCTGGATGCTTCACTCTCCACATTGTAGGGCTTAGCTCACCACTTTATTGTTGTTTTTCCCTCACTTCCCCTTATCGGTGACGAACGTGGTCACCAGTCAGAGCATGTATTCCCATTGAATCTTAGTCTTGGAAGGGGGTTTGCACTGAGGGGACCCGACCACTGGGCAAGCAACTTCTTTGTTCTTGTCTGCCTCCATTGTTTTGTATTTTTCCTGTAGGTCTTT
>NW_006408549.1:4948234-4950703 GCF_000296735.1 Chrysochloris asiatica
GTCATCATCTCTGTCTCTATCTCAGGCATCTCTGTTTCTCTGCTGTGCCCACTTTTTAATTGGGTTTCTTTTCAACAAGTATCTTTTAAAGCTTTTATATGTGCTAGGTACTACATGAAAGCCTAGGGAAGAATTGCACAATCTTAGCACTATTGACACTTTAGACTAGATCACTTCTTTGGTGTTGGGGATGTCCTGTGTATTTAAGAATATTTAACAGTATTCGGTCTTCTACCCACTAAATGCAAGTAGACCACTTCATGCTATGACCATCAAAATGTCTCCAGGTCTTGTCAAATTTTCGCTAGGAACAAAAGCAACTTTTGGTCAGAACCACTGGACAAAAGACTCTGACTCCAAAAGGCTTGCTACCTAGTAGGGCAATGCCTAGGATAAAATCACGTGCAGGGCACAGGGGATGCAGAAAGAAGAAAGTAGTCAGTACTTCTTGGGGATGAGCAAGCCTAGAGAACAGCTCCATAGGAGACATTTGAGCTGAATCTTTAAATATAGGCATTCCAGGCAAAGGGTCAAACTATTAAAGAAAGCTACCACAGTAGACAGTAGAACTTTGTTCTACTTAGAAGTTCCTAGTGGGGTGGTGGCAATGTCACTGGCCAGGATTTGAAAGCCAGCAGAAGCACGGCACTGATTTGGGGGTGGGAGGAAACTTATAAACAGCTACAAGGTACTTGGAAATGAACATGTCAGAGACAAGTACACAAGGGTAAGTCAAAAAGTATTCCCTTCCAGTTCAAACATGCACAGGTTTATTACAAACAAAGCATTTTTTAAATGTCTCTGTCATTAGCGAGTGGCTGCAAACAAGCTATGTCCATAATACACTTGTCTTGGTCTCGTTGCTGTTGTTGTTAAGTGCCATTGAGTTGGTTCCGACTCATAGCAAACATGAGGAGCAGTTTGTTCTCGTTGTTGTTAAGTGCCGAGACAAAAAGATCCAATCAAACTGGCTTCCAAAGGGATCTGCTGGTCAAGTTCAATTCAAGGCAGAAAGGTCAGCTCAGGTTATAGCGACTGTTGTTTGGAATCTCAAAGGAGTCATTTTGATAGAGTTTCTTGAAGAACACTGCACAATCATGAGGACTTATTAGGAAGAAGTTTTAAGAAAACTGAAAACTTCATTGGTGAGAAAAAGGCCAGGAAAGCTGTGCTGAGGAGTTGTTGTTTTTTGTTGTTGTTGTTGTTTTATCATGACAATGCATTGTTCATTTTTCTAAAGTAAAAAGGGCTGTTTTATGAGAATTTTATTAGGGAACTTTAGCCTATCCAGCTTTGTAGCCCTGATCATGCCCCTTCAGACTTCTTTTTGTTCCACAAATTCAAAAACCATTGAAAAAGAACACAATTTGAGTTCCTCAAGGATGCCCAAGCCACCATATTGACATGGTATCAATCAAAGTTCACAGAATACATCAGGGTTAGAGAGATGGAAACACCACCTTCTGAAGTGTACAGACCTCGATAGAGGTTATGTAAAAAAAAAAAAAATAGCTTCTTATTTTGATATTTTTGCTTAATAAAGGTTTCTATGAGTCAGGGTGAGGTGCTGCAGGTTAATATGCTGGACTGCAAAGTCAGTTTGAACCAAAAGGTCAGTGGTTCAAGCTCACCAGCCGCTCCTTGGAAACTCTACACAGGGTCGCTATGGGTCAGAAATGACTCAACCGCACTTAACAACAACAACAAAATGATCTTGTGGCACTGTAGGATAAGCACTTGACTGCTAATCAAAAAGTAGGCAGTTCAAACCTACCAGCTGCTCCTCAGAAACCCTATACAAGGTAGATATGAGTTGGAACCAGCTTGACAACACTTAACAACAACACCAATGATCTTGAAACAGTACTTTTTTGCCTTACTTGGAAGTCATATGTATATGTTGTTAAGTGTTCTCGAGTTGGTTCTGACTTATACCAATTCTCTATACAGTTTCTGAGGAGCAGATGGTGGACTTGAACCACCGACCTTACAGTTCAAACTGACTTAGTGGTCAAGCACTTATCCTACAGTGCCACATCTCTCTCTCTTTTTTTTGAAGTTTTTATTGTAAATTGAGTGAAAGTTTACAGGACAGATCATCAGTTTTACATTTAACAAATCATACACCTTGTTTCATTACAATGATTATAATCCCTTCCATGAACATCAGTTAACAGTATTTCTATCATTTTAGCTTTTTTTTTTTTTTTAAACTCAGGCATATATAATAATTTACACCACCAAAAGGCACATTCTGAAAGTCTGCCTCCTGGCTGCCAGTTCTCAGCCCCTATCTTCCCATGAATCTTAAGAGTCGTCAGATGCTCCCTCTCTCCCTCTCTCCATGTCCTCTTTTCTGCCTCCATCTCTGGTGTCACTGTTTCTCTGGATAAGATCCTGCATTCTGCTTGTGTTGGTAGTCCTAGGGGCCTCTGTTTCTGGAGTGTAAGATTAACTACTCCCCCCCCT
>NW_006408549.1:4950859-4977978 GCF_000296735.1 Chrysochloris asiatica
AGTCACTTGGTGCCTTTATCACTCCCTCAATTTAGGTAGTCAATGTCTAAGTTGCCGGTCCCTGTCTACCCTGTATAAAGAGGGGATAGCATAGATACTTGATGTGAAGACACCTCCCCTCTCTGTTGTTATTTTCGGCTACTACATCCATGATTATAGGTCAAGTTCATCAAAATGCCGCAATTTACCTTCCTTTCATTTATTAAAAAAAAAACAAAATAAACTTTTTTTATCTTCCTCTAGAAGGAGCTCTGGTAGCGTAGTGGTTACGAATCAGGCTGCGAACCTTAAGGTCAGCAGTTCGAAACTACCAGCGGCTCCGCGGGAGAAAGATAAGGCTCTCTACTCCCGTAAAGATTTACACCCTTGGAAACCCTGTACAGGGTCGCTATGGGTCGGAACCGACTCGACGGCACTTCACAACAACAACAACAGTAGAGTTCTGATTATCAAGTCATCGAGGCTAGGTCAAATAGGTACTATCTGCAAGTTTGGGTGTTCTTGTGCATCTCCCCTCACTTCCTATCAGCTGGATGCTTCATTCTCAGCTCTAGCCCTCTGAACACATAACTCTTAAAAAGAATGTTTACAGGCAGATAAAAAAAACCTTTGAGATTGCCAAAATTTTAGATGAGGTCTATGAAAAGGGAGCATGCACCATCGATAGGAGAAGAATGGTAGAAAAGGTGAAGGAGAAACCACTTTAACTTCTCTGACAAACTTGACAAACAGTCTAACCACAATGTCTCTCCAACCAATCAGGATGTCCAGGGAGATGTACTCTGGCATTTCACTTTTAAGCCAAAGCTAACCCACTGTCACTGAGTCCATTCTGACTCATAGTAACCCTACAGGACATAGTAGAGCTGCCCGTTGGGCTTCTGAGACTGTCAATCTTTACAGAAGCAGATAGTCCCATCGTCTCCTAAAGAGCAGCTGCTGGGTTCAAACTCAATGCATAACTCACTTGTGATTACTTTATCTATGTTTTGTTGTTACTAGTGCTGTTGTTGTTGTTAAATGCCATTGAATTGGTTCCAACTCACAGCAATCCTGTATGGGTTTCTGAGGAGCAGTTGGTGGGTTTGAACCATCGACCTTGCAGTTAGCAGCCCAGTGCTTACCCTACAGCACCATTCATCACTTACAGAGTACAAAATTGTCATTGGTGGTCTTTCCTGTACTATTTAACCAATGGTTGGTATATTTACTTACTCGCTTATTTTGTTTTAGTAAGTTCATATCCCATTGTTGATTAGGTGGCACAATGAAATGAGCATCATGTTTGTTGTGGACAATTGGTTTTAACACCCATTCTAACCTCTTGTAAATGTGCTTATCTGTAAAGTCTGAAAACCTCAGAACAACATTTCTGGAACTCTCCTGCAGCTAGAGTTCTAGAAGTAATTTCAGCATCAGCAATTCTATGCACTTAAGCAAAATCTGGAAGGCAGAGTTAGGTAGCCTGTTTTTTGCTGTTCCTACTCTTTTGAAGAAGCATCATGCCTTAATTTTCTACCTCAGCTTTCTGATAAAGGACATTATTTAATCTAGAGAAAGCAACAGCTTGATTCTACAGAATGGTTCTCAAATTCATTCCTGAAAAGCTCAGCCTAAAGTCTACTTTCTCAACTTTCCCAATGATTCTGTAAGCATTTGAAACCCTCTGAGATGCCCATCTCTATTTAAATCAGGGAGAGTGGATTCTATGCTCTGTAACTGAGCATTAATGAGTCAGTCAATGTACACATTAAGGCCAGTCTGTGCATTTTCTCTGCATACTCTTTCCATTCCTAAATCAGTTCCATAAAGAAAGGTCATGAGCTGAGGTACACACACTTTGACACAAACCAACAAAAATAGCAATCAGTACACAAAGTTCAAAATGCAAGTCCAGAAAGACTGGGACTCAACTTTCTAGGGGTCATTTTAAGGGTATGTTGCCCACCACTCTACAAACAATGAGGTTTGGTCAACTGAGTGAGAGAACTCAACCTCTTAGAAGACTTTAGAGTGCCGAGGGATGTGGGGGTGGCTGATCTGTGACTACACTTCACATACTGTACACTCAACCACACTCCAATCCCAACCAGCCATCCTGCGAAACATGAGAAAGAAATAATTTATTTAGAAGAAATGAAATGGGGTAAATCAATGCTCACTAGCATCTTGACATTTCTTTATAAAAATTCATTTTGAACCAAGTATGATAACCAAATTAAAATCCTCACCATTTACTGAGGGACCACAATGGTGTAATGGTTAATAGCTCAACTTCTAGCCAAAAAGTTGGTGGTTCAAACTCACCAGCTGCTCTGCATCAAAAAAGACCCAGTGATCTGTCTTCATAAAGATTACAGCCTAGGAGACCCTGTGGGGCAGTGTAATGTGATCTTAAACTTGTAAAAGACATGCATACACACATGGTTATATAGATATGTATCTACATACATACACATATGGAAAGGTTAGAGGGACAAATTTAAATGCTTCTAGTAACTCCAGCTGAAAAGATAACAGTTGTCTTTTCTTATTTTTATATGTTGTACACATGTTCTATAATGAGCAAGTGTTAATTTTATAACCAGAAAAAGTCTAAGCAAATGGAGACAGATCAACAGCATCTTCATTCATTGTGCAGAAGGAAGTACTTTTGTTTTATTACAAGCAAATAATATCCAAAGGAAAGGACTGCATAAAGGAAATTCACTGCTTTTTAAATATTGAATGTATAAAATTACTATGTACTAAGAGTACAGAGGAGTCCTGGTGTGGCGCTGTGGATTAATGGGCTGGACTGCAAGGTCAGTTTGGACCACAAGGTCAACAGTTCCAGATCACCAGCTGCTCCTTGGAAACCCTGTACATGGTCACTATGGGTCAGAACTGACTTGACGGGACTTATCAACAACAACAACAAGAGTACAAAACTAGGTACTGAGTGTAGAGAGATGGATAAGACTCAGTCTAGTCTTTCAAGAGTTCCCAAACTGCTAGAAAACATGCACACAACATCTATTTTAGGGATGCCAGTGCCTCTAAGGGAATGTTTGTCTTCAAAGACAATCAGTATCCAACCTATTGTGTGGGGTCCAGAGATCACAGGATGAAGACCCAGAAAGTTGTGTTTGCTGGGTAAGAGCCACGGCATTCTGCCCAAATTCCTCTTTGCTGCTTTTCCTGGATTTGACTGCTGATTTTCATCCTTAGAGTCATTCCATTCCAATCTGGGGTCTGCTGTATTATCCCCGGATTGACAGAAAGTTATAGTTCATCCTTCCTTACTTCTAAGGCAAAGTTTGGTTCAGCAGCCTGTCTCACTCAGCTTGTTCATACATTTTCCTTCTTCCAATGACTCACTCACAACTCCAGAGACCTCATCCAGCTACTACATAAGGTAGTATTCAAGTTTACAAATGGAAAATTATAAAACCACCGATGGTTATCTAAGGACTGCTCCATAGCATTTGTCTGGGAGAATTCTGCTCTCATGAACACCGATCCCTTATAGGTGTTCCTCAAAATCATACACTTTCCAGGCTGGTAAAGACCTTATAGACTCAAATTCAGGCCCTGACTCATTTTACAGGTTGCACCATGAAGGTCCATAGAGATTAAATGACTGGCCAAGGTCACACGACTAGTAAGTGGCTAAACCAAGGAGAGAACACAGGTTACCAGCATAGACGCTAGAAGATGCCACTCTACACTACTCTACCTGCATCCACAGATCTTTGATACTGACTTCACACGATTTCCTATGGGAATTTTTCCACACCTGGTCCAGCCCTGCTCTCTAGTCTCCTCAGAGCTTAAAATAGCCCAGTTGCCAGACAACTGTTTATCTACTTTGAGCCCCATGGAATGAGGGATGGGGTGAAAGTGAGTCTTGGAACACCAAAATAGATTCCAGTGAGTAAAAATCACTTCCCCTGGGTTTTAAAGGCCCCAGGAGCAATCAGTAAGTTGGCTTACTTTTTGATACCAGGCAGATAGCCAGAGATGAGCAGGCCCAGCTACAGAATGAGAAATGAGGATCAAAAAGAAAGGGGAATGAGAAAACATGCCCAAAAGAGAGATGCAGAAATCAATACAGTCTACCATCACAGCACAGTATCAGCAGCTTTTGAAACAGATCTGCTTCCACCAAATGTTGAAAAGAAGAATCTTATAAGTAAAAGTAATAGAAAAATATTTGTATGGGAAGCAGTGACCGAAAGCCTAACTCTGGAATGTTACAGTTTGATCATGTCCAAACTTGGCCTCTTTCAACTTGTGCAAACCAGAGCAAGCGACTTAATCTCTTGGAGGCTGATTTTTTCATCTGTAAAAAAGGTTTCTTTAAGATTGCTGTTGTTGTTATAAAGTGCTGATGAGCAGGTTCCAACTTATAGTGACTGTGTGTAGGTTTTCAGAGGTTGAAAATCTTCACAGGAGCAGATAGTTCATCATTCTGCCATGGAGCAGCTGGTGGACTTGAACTACTGATCTTGTGGTTATTCTACAGAGAGCTGTCACACTCCTTTAAGATAGTTGTTGCTAAGTGCTGAGTTGGTTTTGACTCACAGCGACCCTGGACAGGGTTTCTGAAGAGCGACTGGTGGGTTTGAAGTGCCAACCTTGTGGTTAGCAGTGCAGTGTTTATCCTACAGAGCCTCACCAGGACTCTTTACAATACTTGTTGTTGTTAAGCACTGTTGTGTTGGTTCTTGTATAGGGTTTCCCAAGAGCAGCTGATGAGTTTGAACTGCCAACCTTATAGTCAGCAGTCCAGTGCTTATCCTACAGTGCCATGCTATGAGTTCATTAGTTAGGAGGGTAGTTAAGAGGGCTTAAAAAGAGAATGCTTGTTAAAATAAATGGTGCCTTCAATATAGATTAAGGAGTCCTAGTGACAGCGGTTTAGTGTTCTGCTGCTAACAGAAAGGTCGGTGGTTCAAATCTACCAGCTGCTCTGTGGGAGAAAGGTGTAATAGTCGGCTTCCATTAAGATTACAGCCTTGGAAACCCTATGGGGCAATTCTACTTGGTCCTAAAAGGTGACTATGAGTCAGAATTGACTCTGTGGTAACACATTGTTGTTATTATTGTTGCTGTTGTGGGGTTTTTTTTTCGGGGGGGGGGTGTTTTTAAGACACAGACTAGTGTTTAATAAAAAGGAATGAAACACAACCCTCAGCTGGCATCACAGAACCCAGATCCAGAGTCAGAGTAATCAACACTGACCATCCCATTGAGTCTCCTAGAACTAAGGAAATTAGAAGACCCACTCCCCAGCAAAATAATTATTTAACTGCTTTCTTTTTTTTTTTCTTTTTAAGGTATTTCAGATCTTTCAAAATGTTCTAAGGGCATACAGCACAGACAAACATTCATTCAAGAAAACCAAGTACATCTCAATAAGAGCAGCTAGGATATGGCATTTGAGCCTTAACTTGCTCCCTTCTCCTGTCCCCAATTCTGCCTTACAGAAATGCTGTTCTGGCTACTCTACTCTAGATAAGTGTAGTCAAGAAAAGGGGTTTCCATCTGCCCTTGGGAGTTCTGGTGTGGTGCTACAGGCTAATGTGCTGAACTGCAAAGTTGGTTTGATCCGCAAGGTCGGCAGTTCAAGCTCACCAGCCTCTCCTCAGAAACCCTATACAGGATTTCTGTGAGTCAGAAGTGACTTGCCAGCACTTAACAAGAAGAACATCTGCCCTTAGCTTTCCATTTAGGACTACAGTTTCACCCTGGGGCAGGCAGGTCGCTGGATTTTCTCAACTGTCTTCCATCCTGTTATTGTAAAAGCCCTACAGCAGGCAAGCTTAACTGAGAGAAATGAGGTCCCATTCTCCTATGCAGATGCAACTAATAAGGCAGAAACCTATTCCCCAGGAACAGGCAACAGGATTGAAGCTTTCAATCACTCCATCTCAGTTTGTTTGAATGACAGAGTTTCCAAATTCAAGGAGCAAGCTGAGCAAGAAGCCCTGGGATGCCAGTCCCCCACATGCCAGCACCTGCCTGCTCACAGAAGAAGGGTATCACCTGAGAGGAGAGGTTGCCATCACTGTGCCTGTCTCCTGTGCCCAGAGGGTGAGGCAGGTCATGGGGAGCTAGCACTCTGCATCTCTTCAAGCTGAGGAAACGGACTTCATTTGGGAAAGAGCATACAGCATTCCTAAATCCAAAGGTGTTTTAGAAAGCAATGGAGATCTTGGTAGAGAACAACTATGAGGGACTGGTAGCTGCATGATACTGACAACAGCAAGCAAAATGGCAAAGCAGTCAGAAGTTTAGTAGAAAGAGAACTGGAGAAAGAAACAACCAAGAAGGGCCCTGTTGAGATCACAGAAAACTGCAGTTAGAAAGCCTATGCTCACACGCTAGGACGCACTCTCTCTGGAGGAATCAGAAGATATGGGTCAGATTTGAAAAACACCCCCTGCACACAGATCTTCCAACAAAGGGCAAAAGTCTCACTGGCATAACAGGCTTAAGCACAGCCTTTGACCAAAAACTGGCTGAAAAATAAACTACTCTGATGTAGTGGTAACTACTGTGAAGTCAGGCTTAACAATAACATCACATGCACCCCTGGCTATCTGGAAGACTGTGTGCACATCCAAAGCTGCACCCTCTTAAGAGACAGTGGAGAGGGAACTTTCACGCTCCTAGTTCCTGGTTGAACATGGAACAAAAACATAAACTCCCTAAACTCTAATAACAGCCTTCAAGCCACACAAGCATGCAATGGTAAAAGGGTTTTTAGCCATCTAACTGGCTAAAGAGGTGAAGCACAACCTTTGTCCCAAGGGTGATCCCTAGGTAACCAGGCTAAAATCTAAAAATAAAGATATTTCTAAACCTTCTAAGCAGACACATCAGAAACTTCACACTGTTGGGGAAATAGGCTTCTGAGTTAGTGTAGCCCAATTATAAGCAAAGAAAAAGTGACCAAGAAAAGAAAGCATCAGCCCCCAATGGAGGTGGGATGAAGAATATATAATCTAGAATTGCTATAGCATATTGTTTAAAATGTTCAATTTTCAAATGAAAAAAAATATGAGACATAAGACTAAAAAGTAAAGTGTGACCCATACATAAGGAGTAAAAGGTAGGCAATAGAAACCAGATGTTAAAATCAACAGGCAGAGAGTCAAAGCAGCTATTATAAGTATGCTCAAGAAACTAACAGCAATCATACTTAAAGAATTAAAGAAGTTGCGATGGAAATGTATCATCAAATAGAGAAGACTAATAAAGAGATAGAAAAATTTAAAATATAAAATGAAAATTCTGGACTTGAAAAGTAAATAATGGAAATTAAAACTTCATCAGGCAATTTAATACTAAACTCAAACCCAATACCTTCAAGTGGATTTCAACTAAGGCAACCCATGTACGATAGTATCAAATTGCTCCATAAGGTTGTCTTGGCAATATTCTATACAGAAATAGTTCACTAGTCCTTTCTTACATGGTACCGGTGGGTAGATGAATCACCCATCATTTGGTTAATAAAGCAAAATCCAAACCCCCTACCACCAATTCAATTTCAGCTCATAACAATCTTATTGGACAAAGTAGAGCTGGGTTTCCAAGGCCATAAATATCAATGAAGGCAGACTGCCACATCTTTCTCCCACAGAAAGACTGGTGGGTTCAAACCACCAACCTTCTGGTTAGCAGCTGAGCACTTAACCACTGTGCCGCCAGGGTGTCACGACCTTCAGTAGAGATGGCAAAAAAAAAAAAAAAAAGGCATTTGAATAGACATTTTTCTATAGAAGATATATAGTCAATAACAAATGAAAAGATGTTCAACATCATTAGTCATTGTTGTTGTTAAGTGTCATCTAGTGGGTTCCGATTCATAGTGACCTTGAATAGGCTGATAAGCTTGAACTGCTGACCCTGCAGTTCAAACCGATCTTGCAGTCCACTGCATTAATCCACAGGGCCACACCAGGACTCCTTATTAGTCATTTTTATTGTTACTGTTAGGTGCCATCAAGTTGGTACCGACTATCATAGCAACCATATGCACAGAAGAATGAAACACTACCTGATCCTGGGCCAACCTCACTACTGTTGTCACGCTCGAGTCCATCGATGCTGCCACTTGGCAAATCCAACTCATTGGGATCTTCTTCTTTTTTTCTGACCCTCCACCTTACCAAACATGATATCCATCTCCAGTGACTGGTCCCTCCTGACAATATGTCCGAAGGATGAGAGATGGAGTTTGGCCATCTTGGCCTCCAAGAAGCACTCTGGCTGCACTTCTTCCAAAATGGACCTATTGGTTCTTTTGGAAGCCCATGGCACTTTCAATATTCTCCTCCAACACCATAACTCAAAAGCATCAATTCTTCTACGGTCCTCCTTATTCACTGTCCAGCTTTCGCATGCTTATGAGGTTATTGAAAACACCATGGCTTGGATCAGGTATACCTTAGTCCTCAAGCTGACAGCTTTGCTCTTCAACGCTTTAAAAGGTCTTGTGCAGCAGATTTGCCTAATGCAATATGTCATTTGTTTTCTTGACTGCTGCTTCCATGAGTGTTGATAGTTAATCCAAGAATGAAGTCCTTGACAACTTCAATCTTTACTCCATTGATAAGAATATTGATTATTGGTTCAGTGGCAAAGATTTTCGTTTTCTTTACATTGAGATGTAATCCATACCAAAGGCTGTGCTCTTTGATCTTCATCAGTAAATGTTTTAAGTCCTCTTCACTTTCAACAAGCAAGGTTGTATCATCTGCATATCGCAGGTTGTTAATGAGTCTTCCTCCAATCCTGATGCCATGTTTTTCTTCATAGAACCCAGCTTCTCAGATTATTTCCTCAGCATACAGGTTGAATAAGTATGGTGAAAGAATACAACCGTATCGCACACCTTTCTTAATTTTAAACCATTCAGTGTTCCCATGTTCTGTTTGAACAACTGCCTCTTGCTCCATGTACAGATTCCTCATGAGCACAATTAAGTGTTCCGGAATACTCATACTTCGCAATGTTATCCATAGCTTGTCATGATCCACACAATCAAAAGCCTTTGCATAGTCAATAAAGCATAGGTAAACATCTTTCTGATATTCTCTGTCCGAAGATCCACTAGACATCAGCAATGATAACCCTCAGATCATGGCCTCTTCTGAATCTGGCTTGAACCTCTGAAAGTTCTCTGTCAATGTATGCTTGCACCCGTTTCTGTATTACCTTTAGTAAAACTATACTCACATGGGATATCAAAGAGATTGTCCAAAGATTTCCGCATTCCATTGGGTCACCTCTCTTTGGAATGGGCACAATACGGATCTCTTCCAATCTACAATTTGGAAGATAGTAGTCTTCCAAATTTCTTGGCAGAGATGAGTGAGTACCTCCTGCGCCGCCTCACTTTCTTGAAAGATTTCAATTTTTATTCCATCAATTCCTGGTGCCTTGATCTTTGTCAATTCCTTCAATGTACCTTGGACTTCCTCCTTCAGTAGCATTGGCTCTTGATCATATGCTACCTCTTGAAACAGTTGAGCATTAACCATTTCCTTTTGGTACAGTAACTCTGTATATTCCTTCCATCTTCTCTTGATGCTTTCTGCATCATCAATACTTTGCCCAGAAAAATCTTTAAATAATGAAAGTCAAGGCTTGAATTTTTTCTTCGGTTCCCCCAGCTTGAGAATTGCTAAGCGTGTTCATCCTTTTGGGTTTTCTGATTCCAGATCTTTGCACATTTGTTGTAATATTTGGCCTTATCTTCTTGAGCTGATCTTTGAAATTTTCTGTTCAGCTCTTGGATCTCCTCATTTCTTCCATTTGCTTTAGCATCTCTATGCTGGAGAGCAAGTTTCAGTGTCTCTTCTGGCATCCATTTTGACCTTTTCCTTCTTTCTTGTCTTCTTAATGACTTTTTGCTTTATTAGTCATTAGGGAAATACAAATCAAAACCACAGTGAGATACAACACACATTTGTGTGCCATTGAGTCGATTCTGTCTCATAGCAGAAGCAAATCTCTAGGTCTTTACTCCTTTGCAGGCTCCAGTCAGCTCAAATTGTGGACCTTTTGGTTAGCAGATAATCACTTAACCATAACACCACCAGCACACACACACACTAGAATAGCTCTAATAAAAAAAGACAGTAACAAGTGCTAGAGAGGGTGTAGAAAACTGGAAACCTTATGCATTACTTAGAGTCCTGATGAGGCACTGTAAGATAAATATTAGACTGCTACCTGCAAGATCAGCATTTCAAATCCACCAGCTGGTCCTCAGAAACTCTGTAAGAGCCACTATGTGTTGGAACCTACTTGATGGCACTTAACAGCAACAACAATATAATGTAAAATTGTAGTAATGTAAAATGGTACCATGAGTTTAGAAAAGAGTTTGACAGTTTCCCTATATGGTAAACATAGAGCTACTATATTGTTGTTGTTGTTGTTGTTGTTAGGAACCACTGAGTTGGTTCCAACTTAAAACAACCTTATGCACAACAGAACAAAGCACTATAAGGCCCAGCAATTCCACTCATAGGAATCAAGAGAAATGAAAATATATGTCCACGTAAAAAACTGTACATAAATGTTTATAGCAGCATTTCTCATATTAGGTAAAAGATGAAAAAGGCAATTGTTTATCAACTGATTAATGGATAAACAAAATATGCACCCATATAATGGGATATTATCAGTTATCAAGAGGAATGGAGTACTGATATAGCATGGACTAACCTGGACAACATTAAGCTAAGTAAAAGCTGCTAGTCACAGAGAGCACACAGTGTATGCCTGCATGCACATGAAATCTCCAGAACAAGCAGGTCCACAGACAGGAAGTAGATTTAGGGGTTACCTAGGTCTTTGACCTGGAGTCCTGGTGTGGTGCTGTGGGTTAATGCACCAGACTGCAAAGCCATTTGAACTGCAAGGTCGGTGGTTCAAGCTCACCAGCTGCTCCTCAGAAACCCTATACAGGGTCGCTATGGCTCGGAATCAACTCCATGGCACTTAACAATAACAACAACAGGTCTTTGACCTGGGAGTCCTGGTGTGGCGCTGTGGGTTAATAAGGCAGACTGCAAAGCTGTTGGAACTGCAAGGTTGGCAGTTCAAGCTCATCACCTGCTCCTCGGAAACTCTATATAGGGTCGCTATGGGTAGGAACTGACTTGACGGCACTTAACAACAACATCAAGGCTCTAGCCTAGGCCTATAGGGAGGAGGAAAATGAGGAATGACTGGTAATGGGTACAAAGTTTCTGTCAGGGACAATGAATATAGTTATATTTAGATTGGGTAATGGTTGTACAACTATAAATATACTAAAAACTACTGAAATGGTATTTTAAATTTTGTGGTATATACATTTTATCTCCGTAAAAATGTTGAAAAATACTCTGGCTCTCCCCTTCTCTAGTAGGTATTCCTCTTGGCATTAAAGAAGAAAACAAAAGGACAGACAGAAACTATTTCTGTGCCATAGGAAATTAGTCCATTGAACACACTGAAGACTTACTGACACTGTGGACTGGTTACAAATCCCAAATGTAGTCCTTTGTATTGTCTGATGAAGCTGCACCAGAGTGCTAATAAGTACACCTCCTTGAATTAAAGACTAAAATTCCTTGGATTAGAGACTTCCAGTTTTATAAAATAATTAAACAAATTTAGTGTGCAAGGTTATGTTCCCAATTTCTTTAATTTAAAAAATTCTGTACTTTGAGGCCACCATGGAAGAGGTCATAGTTTTTTCATCCTACTTACATATATGTTAACAATCTACAGAGACACTAAGAATTTTACCAGATGGAAATTACTAAATCATAAGGCTGATAAATGTAGTAATAAGGTTGATAAATTGTAGTAATGTAAAATGGTACCATGAGATTAGAAATACCTACAGGTTTTCCATTTTAAAAGTTATACCCCATAGTCTTCTTTCAGAAAACACAGAAAGAAGCAAGAGAAAAAAAGGAAGAAGGATGAAAAATTAAGAGAGTAGACATTATTATGTCTTCCTTTTATCATCAAATTATAATGTAAATTATGTACATTATAATCAATTGTATTAAGTGATCTTAGTTGTACACAGAAAATTGACTTGAAAAAGCAAACAGTACCTTCTGGAGGGGTCCCGATACTACTGCCAAGACCCAAAATAGCCATCTTATGAGTTCTTGGTTCCAGCATCACAGCAGACTCTTCTCCCCTTTCCCAGTGGGGTATCTTGACGGGCTCCAGGTGGACATTCTCCAGCCCATCTTCCTGCAAGTTTTGGTACATGATTTGGATGGCTTTTTCTAGGTTCTTGGAGCCACTCAGTCTGGGGCCAATGGTATCAACCAGAAGTGCCAATCGCTCATAGGATCTGTTCTGGGCTTTACCATACACAGCAAGATTGATGATAGCTTTAGCAATATCTCCATAGCTGGCTATTTCTTCTTGTATTTCTTGAAAAGTCCTTTGAGAGATGGCAGAGCCCAGGGATATGAGGTCAACAATGCTGACAATTGTGAAGAGAAGGTACTTCATCTTTTTTGTTTTTATACAGTTGGTTCTTCCTAAGATAATTAACATAAGTAAGAAAAAGGCATGTTTAGTTGAGTGGAAATGTCACACCATTTCCCCAGAACAGAGGTTGCTATTTGGGCAGCTACTCTCCTCTTCTTAACCATTCCACAGCCTCCCCCATCAGCTTCAGTAACTGTAACTCAAGAAGGGAGAAGTAAAGGGACAGTGGTTGGCCTTGCTAAGATACAGTATGAAACCCAAAAAATCAAGTAATTCTGTTTAAAATATGCCAGAAGGCTAAAAGAAGAAGAGGGTGAGGAAGAGGGGAAGAAGTCATATTAGCAGTAGTAACATCTGTGACAGGGTTGTTGTTAGGTGCCATCAAGTCAATTTCAACACACAGTGATCCTATGTGACTGAGTGGAGCTGCCCCACTAGGTTCCCTACTCTGTGATCTTTAAAGGACTAGATTGTTAGGTCTTTCCTCCTTTCCTTAATCAGCTTTTGTGCCACCAGGACTCCTTGTGATAGGATTAAACAAAACAAAATCTGTTGCCACCCATTCAAATCCAACTCACAGTGACCTGACAGGACAAAGTAGAACTGCCCCATGGGGTTTCTGAAACTTTAGGAAGCCGGCTGCCAATTCTTTCTACCATAAAACAGCCAGTGCATTCAAACTACCAACCTTTTGATTAGCAGTTGAGTGCTTAACCACTGCACTACCAGAGCTCCTTGTGATAGGATTATTGTTGTTAAGTGCCGTCGAACTGATTCCAACCAAGTGCAACCCTGTATAGGGTATCTGAGGAGCAGCTGGTGGAATCTCCCCTTAGAATAGCTTCAAAAGGGTTTCAGTGCCCCAGCTCCCTGGTATGTTCTTTCCTCTTCTCTGCCTACCCAACCTGTCCTTTAAGAACCTTTTAGATGCTATCTTTTCCAAATGACTTTCCCTAGTCCCCTTCTACTGAAAATGACTTTTTCATCATGTATGCCCCAAGAGCATTTTATGTGCATATTCAAAAGATTCTGAATGTCTACCATATGCCAGGGATTGCGATGGCTTATTAGAAGGAAGAAAGCTAAGCTACTACAAAAAAAAAAAAGATAATATAAAGTATAAAGATTGGGCTTTGTTATCATCTAACTTTGTAGTACCTCATCACCTACATGGTAGTAATGAAAATAATAACAATAATGGGAAAGATAGGAACCAGCTACTTACTTGTTCATACAGTGTCAGACCATGCTCTAAATATATTACATTCATTAACACACTGAATACTCACAATAATTTGGTGATGTCGTTTCTTATTATAGGGAATCCCCAATTTTATGTCATAGTCAAGTTAAAATGAAACACACTTACTACCTACCATTGTTTTTTTTGTTCTGTTTTTGTACAACTTATTGTAATATATACTACATCAAATATTGCAAAGCATAAAAGGACCATACAGACAACATTTGCTAATTTTCTGACTAGAAACACCATCCTCAGTCCCAGAGATAATCTAGATGACCCAGAACCTTCCACAAGTGTGTTATTACTGCAATAAACTTAATGTCAATATTGTCCATTTTTAAAAAAGATGTGTGTATTTTTATGTATGAATGTATGTATTATTAAAATATATTTATAGGTTTGTCTCCAACCTCCAAAGACAAAAAACACATTTATAAGTATACTACTAATAAATGACAGTAGTAAGGAAAACTTTTATTAAAAAGTGGTGTTCGGCTATCCCCTCTGTACACAGAGTAGATAGGGACAGGCAACTTAGACACTGACTACCTAAAATGAGGAGGTGATAAAGGCACGAACTGACTGGCTTACAAGTTTTCAAGAAGAAATTTAGTTTAAGAGTGTTCAGGGGGAAGATAGAATTCACAATGAATCATTTTCATCTTGTCTAGATGGGTCTGGTAAAAAGAGATGGGGACAAGATTCTTATGATTCAATAGTGAGTAATTGTTATCATGACTAATTGAGACTAACACATCTGTAAAGGTAGAAGTTTTGTAACAAAAACTGGGGAATAGTAAATCTTACAGTCCAGAAACAGAGGGCCCTAGGACCATCAAGGGAGAAGAGCACAAGCAGAATGCAGGACCTTATCCAAAGAAGCAGCGATACCAGAGACAGAGATGGGGACATGAAGAGAAGGAGCAGCTGAGGATTTTCATGGATTCATGGAAAGAGAGGGACTGGAAGCTGGTGACCAGGAGACAGGCTTGCAGAATTTGTCTTTTGGTGGTTTAAATTATCATTTATGGCTGAGTGTTTAAAAGAAAAAAGAAAAAGTGGTGTTCGACTTAGGTCAGAAACAACTTTCCATGGAGTTATCAGAACAGAACCTCATTGTAAATCAGGGACTACTTGAATTTTCTCCATTTGACAAGGGATGAAACCAGGGAACAAAGCATTTAAGTAATTTTCCCAAGATACACAAGGACTTTCTAGCTCTAGACTCCATGCTCTGAACAGGGCTACTCAAAGTATGGGTTGCAGACCAATGCTAGTCTGAAGACTTCTTCTCTAGACTGAAATGGAGGAATGCAGAGATTGAGAGAAGATATATCCAGCACTGTCCAATGCAGTAGCCAATAGACTGATATAACACCTTAAATTTAAGTTAACTAAAAGTCATTAAAACTTAAGTTTTCAGTCATACCACCCACATTTCAAATATTCAGCTGTCACAGGTAGCCAGTAGCTACCATCTTGGATAGCACAGATATCTGTCCCCATGATCACAATACATCCTACTGGACAGCACTGACTTAGATGTTTTTATAGAGAACTGGCAGAATAATTATATATTTGTCAAATCTAGTGATAATGATTTGACAAGGTTCTTCTTTTTGTATGTCTTTTCATCTTTTACTAATTCACTTTCATTGCATTTTGATAAGGCATTAGTCTGTGGCAAATTGGAAATTTAAAAACAGATCCTTTCCCATTGATCATTTGAGAAGCACAACCATATACTACTATAGTATAATTTCAAATTCATTCTGACATAAAAGACCTTTCAAAATATGGCTCAAAAAAACTATGTCTTCAACAACCACTTCAACTTCATTTATTCTCCTTGACTTAGAGCATACACATATGTTCTCATTCTCAATCTGTTTCTCTCTCACACATGCACACTTATCCCTAAGCTTCTAGATAGTAAATGCTTTAAATGCAGCTCATTCATTTTGTTTTGTTTTTTTGAAGACTTGTTATAATAAAAGAAGATAATAATTTTATATATATTAGGTTAGATAAAATATATTGTTATTGTCAGGTGCTATCAAGTCAGTACCAATTTATAGCAACCTTATGCACAACAGAACAAAACACTGCCTGGGCCTGCGTCAACTTCACAATTGTTGCTGTGCTTGAGCCCATTGCTGCTGCCACTGTGCCAATCCATCTTGTTGGGGGTCTTCCTCTTTCTCACTGACCCCCCACTTTACCAAGCATGATGTCCTTCTCCAGGGACAGGTCCTTCCTGATAATATGCTTGAAGTATGAGAGACAAAGTCTGGCCATCCTGGCTTCTAAGAAGCATTCGGGCTGTACTTCTTCCAACACAAATTTGCTTTTTCTTTTGGCGATCCACCATACCACCAAATAAAACATAGTATTATTAATTTCACTTGTTTCTTTTTACTTTTATAATGTGGCTATGAGAATTTTTTTAGCTACATATGTGGTTTACATTATATTTCTTGATCTAGCTACACTGAACTTCACACTATTCTTCAAATACCCAGATCATCTCATCACTGTGTCTCTACATAAGTTCATGCTCCTTTACTGCAAAATCCTTCCCTACAGCCTGCTCCCTGGCTTCTGGAAAATGCCTCCACTCATCATTTTTTTAAAGTCAGCTTTGAAAATCACCTCTTCTTTTTAACCTCACCAAACAACATACAGAAACCTTTGCAACATCTTCTGTGCTCCCACCATACTTCACTGTTGTCAGACAATATATTTGTTTAAAAATTGTTGCCCCATATCCATATATTCTTGTTGGGTACCACTGAACTAAATCAAACTCATAGTGATCACACAGCACAGAGAACTGCCCCATAGGTAGTTACTATCCCAGGCAGTCATTTTTATAGAAATGGATCACTAGGTCTTTTCTCTGGTGAGTTTGAATATGAACATTTGAGTGATCAGCTGGGCACTTAACTACTGAGCCACCAGGGCTCCTTAGACATGTACATACATACATGTACATATATACATGTACATACATACATGTGTATGTATATATGCGCTCAAAACATTTTTATTTAAGGAATGAATGAGCGTGTAATTGTTATAGGTCTTTGCTTCCCTAAGGTCTGAACATACTTTTCTCATTCTCAAAGAAGCTGTAAGAATAAAAACCTTTTGTCACGTTTAGCATACTTTGAAAAATTATGAAAACTATACATGACTGCTGATTTTCTTTTCGTTACAACTATTTCCATGGGTAAGTTCTTGGTTTCTATAGTCAGCACAATTATGCCTAAAAAAAAACACTAAATATTTAAAGCAATCAAAATATTCCACCAGGTTGCAATTAATTTTGAAAGTATATTTTTCCGATATGTTTTGGTGAAAAAAACAAGATTCACAAATGATCTGTTCATTAATAATAACAAGAATATACTCCTCAACCCAGAGAGGCAATGATGCCGCCAGGCATGGAGACAGAGATGATGACGTGGACAGATGGAGTGGCTGGGGACACGGGACTCAGGGAGGGAGAGGGGCTGTGTGCTGACAGGCGGGCCTGTGGGATGTATATCCTTTGGTTATTTGATGATGCATGGAGGGGATTGTAATCCTTGCAATGAAACGAAATACAATAGGATGAATGTAAAATTGATGTTCTCCCATGTAAACCCACAGAATTCACAATAAAAACTTAAAAAAAAAAAAAAAGAATATACTCTTCATTAAAATTTTCTAAGCATTCTGCAAACATTAACAATTTCACAGTGCATTTCTAGTAAAGGATTAGAGTCTTATAATGACAACATGGTGGAGACTCAGGAAAGTTTAGTGATCCCCTTGTTTTGTAGAAAGTTCATCAAAGCCTGTGCTGTAATCCCCAGGCAGCACATAAACCATCAAGTACAATCAACCAGGTAACTGAGTGGACTGGTACAGATTCCCCAAAGGATCACAGATTGTTTTCTTATAGGAAACTGCGCATTTACAAAGAATATAAACCCAATGAAGGATAATCCAATGTAGTCTGAAAAGCAAATAACTATAATAAAATCTATGTACTCAAAGAGACTTGTGGAGAGTACTTCAGGAACGAACCCAGGGCGATCATGAAAAGTCTCAGAGAGCACATGGCATCTCAGAGGGTCTCCAGGAATGGCCCAGTGGGCAGAGAAGAAGGAATCACATGCCTGCCTGAGGGACCACTGGCACATCATCCTTAGATTCAACTAAAAGATATGTCCAGAAAACACCACCACCTTCTTCTACCATTCTTTGCATCTTTTTGTCTATATGCCAATAGTATTGTGAGATAACATGTCATTTGGTGATAGCAATGCTTAATATTAGCCTCCAAGCATGTCAGTTAAATTTTCACACTGGGAAGTGAATAATTCTTTAAAACAGAAACTGATGGCTGTGTTGTTTTGATTATCTTAACTAGGCTGTGTCCTCAAATCTCACACATGCAATATATAATTATTTTTTAAAGCAGCCTTATTTAAAAAATGGTGGTTCCCTATCTTTTAGTGGATCCATTTTTACCTAAATGTACTATCAGCACTTTAGAAAGTCTGCTAATACCAAAAGTGCAAAATATCATGCTGCATGTAAAACTATATAGGAAGCCTGCCTTAAGTAAACACTAAATACATGTTAGTTGATCCCAAATCTAGTTTTATCCTAGGACATAATCTGAAAATTACTGATATAATTCTTGACTAGAATGCATAATTATATACATCTGCAGCAGAGTAATATAAGAATCGTCTATTATTATTGTTTTTAGAAAGGTACATTAGTCCTACTAAGATGCTTTTTCATTAATAAATAGTAGAAAATAATAACTATTACTAACAATCTATTTGGAGCAATAACAAAAGTGAAACAGGATCTTGGTAGATCACATTCCATTTAAGGAAAACACTGCAAAATGCAATATGCAATTTAAAAACACAAGGACTATAATTAGATATCCAATTCATACATTCTAGACAAGAAATAGAGATCTGTCATAAAAATTAAAATTGTGAATTACATAGCCAGAATAAAAGCCTGTAATCAAGGACAACTTGAAAAAATTCTCCCCTAAGATACGGATTTAGAGTCACCATAAATCATGAAATTCCTTCTAGACTTGAAATGCATCCAAAAGAGAATGCTGATCAAAGGCCCGGACAGCTCATTTTCATGAAAGAACTTAAAGCATTAGCCCTCCGTAGTGAGAGAAACATGGGCCGAAAGTGTATATATTTTCCTGTAGAGCTAACTTTAGAAAAAACTAAATGCATAACTTTACACAGTGACTGATAATGTGATGAAATTCAATAACCTAAAAGAGAGACCGGGGGCAAAAATCATGAATGAACAGTCATTGGAAGTCTAGCCCTTTCCGATCTACCACAAAACACTGGGACCACACTGACCCAAGTAAAGTTCCCTATGGGGTTGCCAGGAGGACACCCTGATCCGAAAGACTACAACTAAGCAAACTACAATAGTATTTTTCCATCGTCTGCAAAAGGTGAAACTAATCCCATGGTGAATGTGATCAATAAAGACAGATTAGTATTACATATCTCAAACATTTTCTCCCTATTCAGTTGTAAAAGGCATTTTATTTTGTAGTGGTTCATGACTCTTATCTCTATGTTCATTCAACAGATAGTTAATTCTTGTCTGTCCTGCAGAAGACCTGTGTTCGATTCCTGGCCAATGTACCTCATCACCGATTCCTGGAAGTAGATTTTCTTCCCAGTCCATCTTATTCTGGCAGCTCTGTTGAATCCTGTGCAGTATCATAGCATCCTACAAGCCTCCAGTGATGAGGATTGGGAAGAAAATCTACTTCCAAGATTTGGTCAATGAAAATCCTATCAATCACATGGGTCTGATCTGTACCCAGTCAAGGGCATGGAAAAGGCCAGGGAGTTTTCTTCAGTTGTGCACGGAATCTCTATGAGTTTGGGGACAACTCAGTGGCAGCTAACAACAGCCAGGCACTGAAGACAAAAAAGGGCAGGATAATGTACACACCCTAAAGGAACTGTTGAGTGTAATAGGGAAAGGGATCATGTGCAGAGGCAGCTGCAAAGTTCTTCTGAGGAAAAGGAGGGCGAGTTTAGAAGACATATTGCTTGAACTGAGATTTGAAGGATAAGCAGGAGTTTACTGATGGCCATGTGGAGAAAGTGCTGGTGGCCTTGGAGAACAGGTAACCTAAGCAGAGGAAACAACCTGGTGTATAGTTGAACAGCAAAGAGTGGGATGGTGGATAGGGAAGAATGGTGGAAGATACCACAACAACAGGAAGGAATTGTCACCCACAGTTTTCCTGAAACTGACTACTGTATGGAGTGCCAGCGTATCCAGAACAAACCTGCTGTTGGGTTTCTGTGACAAGGGGACGCAATGAGAGTTCCCTGTCCCAGACACAGCTGGAAAAGGAAGCACCATTCTCTACTGATCATCACCATCTCCATTCTCTTCAACACTAGGCATTTATTCAGACAACACAGGAGCACAAAGACAGCATATGAAATTCCCCAAACTCTCCAAACCAGATGTGTCTAGAATACACCACTATTTGTTACATATCTCATTATTTCATGAATTTTTCAAGAGGAATAAAAACAAAGCCAGGAAGTGTACCTGTGCTACAAAACATGCATTAGTGAAACAATTCTTTTACAAACACTCATAATATTCTCCCATTTAAAATGCTGAAAGTATTAATAACTCAGCTGACACACACATACAAAAAGACTAGAGATCTCTCAAGTAATTGTAGGACCATTTTAAATGTCTAAACTGAAGCTGCACATTTAAAAAAAATATGTTCATGATTCTTATATACAAAAGGTTGAAGTCATTGTTCCTTTACTTGAATTCAAACTATGGAAATATTAAATGCTACACTCTTCAAAATGTTAAACAAGTGTTTTTTAAATGATGCTGTATCATGTCTTTGAATTCATAAAGTTATATATTCAAAGGCAACTTTGGAGCACTGTCTGAAACAGTTTTTCTTTTCATGTATTGTCTTCACACTACATAGTTACAGATTATCTTTTTTCTCACACACACACACACACACACACACAAAAGATAAATTTCTTTATAATGTCATTTCCATTGTTTTCTACTGGAAAATAAGGAAGCACACTAAAGCAAAACCAACTTTTCTCCTCCTGTGAGTTATATTTTAAGAATATGTTTATATATTATGGAAACCAAACAAAACCCTTAGCTTCTGTTTCTAAATATTTTTCCTAAAATGTTATTGTTTGGAAATGTCTTAGGCTAGGAGAAAAATGTCAGAGTGAACAGATTAATGGGATTGTAAAAGGATGCAATGGGGAAAAAAGAAAAAAAAAAAAGGAATGCAATGAAACCAGAATATACTGAAAGACAGAAGACATGAGATGTAGGGGTTGCAGTTTTTATTCATTTTTAATGTCATCATCACCTTTTTCTTCTAAAGACAGAATATACTACTTACATATAAGCTTAACTATTTCCCGGGAACTTTCCATTGCTGAATAGTAGTCACTGAGATAAATTTAATTCTTAGGCTCCAGCCCAGAGCATGTACAGATACAAAGATCAGAAATGGTCAATTTAGCACGACCCTGGCATATCAACGTAATTATTCCTTTAAGTATCTTAGGGAATTTTTGTTGTTATTGCTAAGTACTTTTGACTCTGTTCCTATGACTCATAATAACTCTGTATAGGGTTTGCCTGAAGGAGCTGATGAATTTGAACCACTAACCTTGCTGATCAAATCAACTCTTAGGTCTAGTGCTTATCCTACAGTGCCACACCAGGACTCCATCTTCGGGAACATACCTGATTTCATTACATTTAAAATACAAATATTACCAAGTTTCCATTTCCCATAGCTTACATTTCAGTAATCCACTGAGTCATTTAAGAAAACATACTGAGCACTTACTCTACGCTAGGAAGTAGGCAAAAATTGAGGAAAATACAAAAAGAAGCAAGATCGAGTTCCTATTTTATTTAGCAGGTAGTGTTAATTATCTGTTCAATAGCCATTCCTTCTTTTCCTTGTTAACTACACATTTTGTTTGGAGTACAAAATGTATGCCTCCATGAATCTAAGACAGTTATGCTCTAGATGAGTGTTTAACCATTGTAGAAGTCATCAAGTGGCATACTGTATATGTTCATTTTTAATGTCATAGAGTTTTGGGGCGCTACTGATAATCATTTATATTACCCAGGACAATAGACACAGTGCTCTCTGGGCATGACTTCTGTGTACTAAGCACTGTCCTACTTTTCAGAAGCTTTTAAGAATATGAATAACCTATTATCTGAGCTTTGAACTGAATTCTATTTTACATATAAATACAAAATAGTCTTTCTGCAGTTTTAATGTACAGTGGCTTTTTCAGGAAGCAAGTACCATGTCTATGAAGGAAAGAGTGTACTTTGTTGTTTTTTAAGGGTTTTGTGTGTTTTTTTAAGCTTTTATTGTAAATTGAGTGATAGTTTACATGAGCGAGCATCGGTTTTGCAATCATCCTATTTCGTCTCATTGCAGTGATTACAATCCCTTCTATGCATCATCATTCAACAGTATTTGCTTCTATTCCTTCTGTGTGTGTGTTTTGTTTTTTGGATAAAGTATACTTTGATTTGTTTGGAACTTTACAAAGAGGGTCATCATTTGAGTAATGCCGTCAACGTGTAAACGACTTAGGTTTTGGTGGTACCATTACCACCAAATGTGTTCATCACATTCAGCACAGAAGTGTCTCACCAATTCATCAGGTAGTCTAGTGCATTCATAGCTGAGAATTTACATCTTGAAACAATTTATTTTCAATTACTTACCTTTAATTGCTTCTTTATATTACAGTTAGAATAGCATACTGAGTTATTTGAAAATAAGCATAAGTCGATTATTATTTCTATTTAAAGATAATGAAGAGGGCAGCATTTTTAAAGGAGAATGCAATAGTATAGGAAACTATTGGCTTAAATGAATCCGATTCTTTTTCTTCCTCACTTTTGGTGCTCCCTTGTGGGAGACCCTGTGACTCAGGCCTATGCAGGGAGACCCAAACAGAAGCAGCTTGTAAGAAGGTGATCACCATTCTAGAGCTGTGTCATTTACTTCATAAGTATGGGGGAAAGTTCAAGAGAACCAGCCCTGAGCAGCAGCCTGGAGCCACTGAACCAACACTAGCATCACAGCTTTCCTATTAGTGAAAAATATGAACTCCATTTGCTTTAGCTACCGGTCACTGAGTTTTCTGTTACTTACAGCTGTGAATATATTCCTAACTGACATGCTACCTTTAAGGGCTTGTTGGGGATCCATAATTAGATAAACTGCTTATAGTACTTAACAAGTCAGGCTTAGAACATCATACAGTCCGCCCAGATTTCCCACAGGCATAAAATCCTAACTCCAAACTCAGAATATTCCTTTCCAAACCTGTTCTTCCTTTACTTCCCACCCACCAGAGTCAGTAAATTAGAAACTACAGCATTTTATTGGATTCTTCACTCTCCCTCAGGGAGAACAGGTGAACAGCTGGCAAATACTGTCTGTAATACCGCCTTCAAATTCATTCTTAACTCCCCTCCTCTCAACCCTTGTCATTTCCACCCTAGTTTAGAACTTGTCATCCCTTGTTTGAACCACTTCCTCACACATCTCCCGGGTCCCCCTACCAATCCATCTTCCATATTGCCACCAGATTTATCTTAAAAACCCAAATTGAATGACTATTGGCTTCAAGTCTCTTTTCCCTACTGCTTAGAGTTTAGTATTATGGGTGTGGCTTTCTTTCTAGTCTTCACAGTCTTTCCCTGCTGTTCCCACTCCCCCTTCCTCACATTCCAGCCCCAAACCAAATATACTACCATGGAGTTCATTCCAACCCGTAGTGACCTTACAGGATTTCCAAAGTTTTAAGTCTTTATGGAAGGCGACTGCTACATCTTTCTTCTACAGAACAGCTGATGGGTTCCTACTGCTGGTCTTTTGGTTAGCTGCTTACCCACTACATCACCAGGGCTCCTTGCTCAGTGTCCAGCACTGGGTGTTAGAGAATACCCTTCAGACCTCTGATTTTGCTCATGCTGTTTCTTCTGCAAAAATACTCTTTCTTTCTCCGTTTGGAGAAATCATGATCATCATACAAGGTCCAGCTCATTGTCACCAGGTCCTAGACAGAATCATGTGCTGCCTTCTGGGTAGCATACTGTATATTAATAATGCTTTTGTCTGTCACCCTGCTAGATTATCCTCGCTTAATAGAGACATTATTTCACTTCTATAAGATTCACAAAGCATGTTCTCAGAAAGCAATGTTTTATTTGTCTTTGTATACCAAACAAATAACATATTACCTGTCAATAAATATTTATAGCATAAATAACTAAATTCATCAAACAAGTAGTTCATTTCACAACAGAAGCATAGAGCTCTGATTCATCAGTTTAATGATTATGTTTCTGACATTAGACATTAGTTTGCTCTTTTAAAGTTCTTTTTAAACATTTGCCAGCTTCTTTTTATAAAGAAAGTCAAGAGCCCTGGGTTGGGCCCTGGCCATCCCTCAGTGTGTGACCTTGAACAGTTTCTGTGAAGGAGTTTGTTCCATGTAAAACAAAGAGTTTGATTTTAGTTTAATATTCTCTTATGGGTTTTCTTAAATACTTAGTATCAATCACACTATTCATTCTTTATACTGCACTTGAATAAATCACCTTATACCAGAGTCTTCATTACTCAGTCCATGAGTTTGGTTCCTGTTTCCATCAGACAACTGAAAATGGATTCGTGAATGTCATTTAGGGCATTCTTATTGCTAAATCCAATGATACATTTCAATTCCTATCATACTTGACATCTGAAATACTTGGCATTGTTGTTGGCACTCTTCTTTCTGTATCTCTGCTCTCCTTCCCAATCTCATTTGAAGGCTCACTTTCCTCCATTCATCCTTTAAGTTTTATTGTTTCCTAGGGCAGTTGCCTTGATGTACTATTACATACTCTTACTGGCAACATGTGCACTTTAAGGCTTATTTTATGATCTCTAGGTTGATGAGTTTCTCGGTTTGGGTGTCCCTTAGGCAACTCAAACTCAACATATCCAAACTCTTCTCATGCTTTTTCTTCAGAGCTGCTGTTTTCCCTAAATTCCTTGTCTTGGTTCATGGCAGTTACACTAGCTCATCATCTAGGACATTCACTGAGATAAATTTAACTCTTAGTTTCCAGTCCAGAGCATATACAAATACAAAGATCAACGTTTTAAATTCTAGCACAGACCCTGACCCGTTGACATGTTTACTCCTATCTCTCTCTGTCTGTCTCACTCTTTGAAACCTCTCATCAGATTATTTTTGTTGTTGTTGTTGGTAGGTGCTGTCACATCAGTTCCAATCCATAGTGACCCCATGCACTACAGAAGTAAACACTGCCCAGTCCTGTACTATCCTCACATACTGTTGTTATGTGTAAGCCCACTGTTGCTGCCACTATGTCAATCCATCTTGTTGGGGGTCTTTCTCTTTTTTGCTGACCCTCCACTTTACCAAGCATGATGTCCTTCTCCAGGAACTGGTCTCTCCTGATAACATGTCTAAAGTATGACAAATAAATTTTCTCCATCCTAGCTTCTAAGAAGTAGTCTGGTTGTATTTCATCCAAGACAGATTTTTTTGGTTCTTTATTCTTCTCCAATACCATATTCAAATGCATCAATTCTTGTACAATTGATGTACAATTCGCTGTCCAATCTTTACATGCATGCAAGGCAAATGGAAATAGCCAGGCTTGGGTCAAATATACACTAGTCCTCACACTAATATTTTTGCTCATTAATATTTTAATCAAGTCTTCTGCAACATATTTGCTTAATGCAATACACTATTTTATTTCTTGACTGCTGCTTCCATAAGTATTCATTATGGATCCATCTCAGCAAATTAATCACCAGACAGTGTCAAATTTAACTCGTCACAATTTCTCAAAGCTATACCTTCCTATGTAGGCCTTCCTCGCCACCCTTTTGTTGTTGTTAGGTGCTGTTGGGAGTCCTGGTACAGCACTGTGGAATAATGCACTAGGCCACAAGGTGGGTTTAACGAAAAGGTCAGCTGTTCAAATTCACGAGCTGCTTCTCAGAAGCCCTATACAGGGTCACTATAAGTCAGAACCAACTCGACTACACTTAACAACAACAAAGTGCTGTTGAGTCAGTTCCAACTTATAGCAACTATCTTAATCAGAGTTCTCTACAGATGTTTATATCAAGGAAATAGCTCACAATTGTAGAGATGGAAAATCCCAAGTGTGGGTCAGCTGAGTCAAGATCAGCACATGGGGCTGACAGGCAGACTGGCAGGCAGTAGTTACAAGTCCAAGCACAGAGAAGGATCACAGCAGCAGGTGACAAGGGTGAATGAGGTCCAGGCGGGTGCGCTGCAGAGCCAATGGTGCACAGCACAGAAGCCAGAGTGGTGGAACAGGTGTGTGAGACTCTTTCAACGGGTCAGCTTCCAACTCTCCTGGCAGCATCCCTAGCATTACTTCCAGGCATACTCGGCAGGCAGACAGAGAGGCATACAATAAAGAAGGCCACTGACTCACGTTCAAAGAATCAGAGGTTAGAGGATGACTCAGATGTGAGACCCAGATCCAGAGGAAAAGGGAGCAAGCTTTTCCTGCATGTCCATTGAATTAAGAGCAGACCACGCCCCCAAGGAAAAATCCTTTTCAAATCATTGGCTGCTCATAGCCAACCATCATAGAGTTAATGATGTCTGTGTTACATCTCACCATGGTACTGTAGGATAAGTGCAGGAATGCAAGGTTGGTTTGAAGCACAAGGTCAGTGGTTCAAACTCACCAGTCACTTCTTGGAAACCCTATACTGGACTTCTATTAGTCGGAACAGATTTGACAGCACTTAGCAAAAACAACAAATGGGGATCACCACATCTTAACTGTCAAACCACTAGGAATCCTGGCCAAGTCAAGTTGACACAAAACCTTAACTATCACAGAGACTCTGTGCACAACAGAACAAAATGTTTCCAGCACCACCCTCACAATTATTGTTATGTTTGAACCCATTGTTGATGTCACTGTGTCAATCCCATCTTATGAGGGGTCTTCCTCTTTACTGCTGACCCTCCACTTTTCCAGACATGAAACCCTTCTCCAGGGACTGGTCACTCCTGATAATATGTCCAAACAATGTCTCACCATCCAGGCTTCTAAGGGGCATTCTGATAGTACTTCTCCCAACACAAATTTGTATGTTCTTCTAGCAGTCCACGGTACTCTCAATATTCTTTGCTAATTGTTGTTGCTAAGTGCCGTCGAGTCGGTTCCG
>NW_006408549.1:4978100-5002519 GCF_000296735.1 Chrysochloris asiatica
GACCCTCCACTTTACCAAGCATGATGTCCTTCTCCAGGAACTGGTCTCTCCTGATAACATGTCTAAAGTATGACAAATAAATTTTCTCCATCCTAGCTTCTAAGAAGTAGTCTGGTTGTATTTCATCCAAGACAGATTTTTTTGGTTCTTTATTCTTCTCCAATACCATATTCAAATGCATCAGTCTTGCCTAATAGGATATGTTGTTTGATTTCTTAACTGTTGTTTCCAGGAACATTGATTGTGAATCCAAGCAAACTGAAATTCTTGATAACTTCAATATTTCTCCAATTGTCATGATATTATTTATTTGTCTAGTTGTCAGGATTTTCGTTTTCTTTATGCTGAGGTGACCATATCACCTTAAGTTGAATTACTCTGTCTCCATGCTTGTCTTCCCCCATAGTCTCTCTTTTCTATAGCAGCTCACTTTCTTCAAAAGAAACTTGATCCTTTTCCTCATCTACTTGAATCTCCACTGGCAGTTCCCAACTGCCTTCAAGATAAAGTCCACTTCTTTGCCTGGCATTCAAGACCCTTGTCTGTTTTCCTAGGCTCATCCCTTGTGCTTCTTTATTCTACATACAAGGAAGCTTCAAAGTTCATGGAAAAATTCCATCATCTTTGTCTCATTTTTGTAAGAACTGTTTGAAATCCCCTCAGCCAAGATGAACCCAAAGTTCCCCAACCCTGCTGTTGTTACTTAAGTTTCAGAGCCTTCACATTGCCTGAAATACCCTTCTCATGCAGATCCTTCGTCTAAAGCTCTACTCACCCTTTGAAATGTTAGGCATGTGACTTTGGCTTTCATCTCCTCTGGGGACCTCTGACGGACTCCCTGGTATAAGTCAGCTGTGCTCCACTATACCCTACTCATACCTCTATGACAATCTCATCGTATACTCTAACACATTGTCCTCCTTACAGGTCTCTATGTGCTAGATTTGAATACTAAGACAGGGAAAGGATTGTCCCAGACCCATCTCTCCAACCATCCTGGAGTAGCATAGCTTCACCATGATTTTCCTAAGAGTCATGATATGAAGACTTCATTTCAAATATCTCTGCCACCGAACAGAGCATTCTACATTGTTGTTGTTGTTATGTGCTGTCGAGTTAGTTCCAACCCATAGTGACCCTGTACAGGATTTCCAAGGCTATAAATCTTTATGGGAGCAGAATGCCTCATCTTTCTCCCGCGGAACAGCTAGTAGTTTCGAACTGCTTACCTTAAGATTTGCAGCCCAATTCGTAACCACTATGCTACCAGAGCTCCGCATTCTACATTAGGGATGGAGATTATAGAGACCAAAGGAAGGATACTTGGATGAAGAGAGGAGAATCCTAATAGCAGGGCAAAGAACAGAGTTTATGACATTGTCCTTTATCCTCCCACTGTTGTGTTGTTGTTGTTGTTGCTGAGTGCCACTGAATCGGTTCCAACTCATAGCGACCTTGTATAGGTTTTCCGAGGAGTGCTGGCGAATTTGAACTGCCGACCTTTCGGCTCAAACTGACTCTGTGGTCCAGTGCATTATCCCAGAGCACCACACTGGGATCAGTGTAATGGTGATAGACTATCAGTGTCTTTCCCAGAAGGAATCCCAAACACTGGATCAGCAGTGTGGGCTCCCACCTTGTTGGGAGAAGTTCCCCAGTAGGTGTCCTCTCCTTCCACAGGTCAACCGGAATCACATGTGGACCCAACTCCCCACCACTGGCAAATGACCTGCTCTTTCCTGCCCCTCCTCATTCCATCAACATGAGGCAGTGAGCTGACTCATTTGGTGTCCCAGCATTTTACTCTTTACCAAAGAACAGTTTTGAGTTTGCCTTCTCAGAAAATTAATGGCGCTCACTTTACTACTCCTTCCTCCAGATTTATTTATCCTGTTCAAGGTTCTGGAGTGCCGAACATAAAGAAGCTTCAGTTCCTACTGCTCGAAGGTAGACCTCTTTGTCACAGAGCTGACTATAACTAGCTTATGGCCTACATCATGAGGAGGCTGAGATAAATAAATATGAAGCTCCCTTTCCATGATGTTTAAGTGAAACAATACAATTAAAATTCCAATAAATGAAATCAACCATGAACTCTAGGGCAAACTTTGTTTTCTTGGCTTGTAAAATTGGTACTGAAATTCAAAGACACTATGAGACAGCTGAAGGCCTCTTTGTTAGCTGAGGATGACCGCAAGGTAGCTGTCCTTGAGAAGTGGGGTCTATGACCTGTGGTTTTGTCACATGTGCACACACCTGCAGTCAGCAGTCATAACTAAGCACATGCAGCCGATACAAGCACAGATGAATCATGAAAAATGCACTTTGTAAACTTTGGGTCCAAATACAAAGTGAGTAACTCTAGGCACAAGCAAGCTTAAAGTCCCAAAATCTGAGAGAACTGAAGAAAGGAAATAGGATTCTAGCCTCATACAGTTCTAGTTTCCCAGGACTTAGACCACCCTCCCCAACATCAATGTAACAGGAAGTCCTTTTTTACTGCCAGTCAAGGCAGTGAAGAATTCATTTTCAATCTGGCATCATTAATAAGCTATTACCCATATTCCAGTAGCAGGCAAGAGAACACGGTTGCCCTGAATGAAACCAAGTGCAGAAAGCTTCCAGAGGTTCTGCTGCAGAAAACTCTGAAGGCACAGATACATAGATTTCATTATCATTTGCCAACATAGGGTTAAAGTAAGCTGATTGTACTAATGTGTTTTTAGTGCTAAACAGCATGTTTTTCCCATATGTCTTTCCCTTGAACAGTTAATAACAAATTCAGAAGAACAGTCTAGCACAGATACTAGTAAATTCCTTTGGAGTATTCCTTTTCATTCCCCTCACTTTAGCCTGGCTCCCCCAGCCAATAAACACAATAGCAGAAAGACCCCACTCAATGAATCTTGCTGTAAACACAGCTCTCGTTACAGCCAACATCAGGGGGGCCTGTTCAGCCTGTCAGTCTCTACAAAATTTGCTACTAAACCTGTCAAACAGACAGATGCAATTATGCTTCACTAAACAGCTGTTATGTTTCGTGAGCTTAAAAAAGTAAAAAAAAATAAGTGAAAAAAAAAAAAACTACACAGCATCCAGCTATACACCGTTAACTCAATATTGACCATTAACTCAACATTGATTTGCCATTCCGTTTCAAAAATCTGATATGCTGGTACACTTTTCCCTTCATCCTAGCATTTGCTCTGTGGACTGAAATGGCTGCCACAGAGCAGCATTAGCAAGCACCGGCTGAGAGCACACACAGGCTGACTTTGCAAGAGGGCATCCCCTCCCTCTGCAGAAGGGGTTCTGAGCATCTGTTGCTTCAGGCTTTTGCTCAGGGAAAAGCACACTTCTCATTGGCAGCAAGGGGATGTTAATGCGCCGAATCATCCCTGTCCCTGTGGTTATACATTTATCAAAGGTGGAAAAAGAAAAGCATTAAGCCAAAATAGATTCACAGTAATGGAGCTGAAACAATTATTCAAAGTGCTCAATCACTCAGTGTAAAATAAAACCACTGAAGCACAACATCAGCGCATAGCCAACAAAATTATACTGAGGAACCCCAAGGAAAAGAGCCAAATCTGCCACCGTCCAGTCAATTCTGACCGGCACAGTGGTTAAAGCACTCTGCTGTAAACCAAGAGATTATCTTGTCATGAAATGAAAAGATGATGGATGTTTTCCATGAACTTTTTGAAGCCCTCTTAGGCTGCTAACCGGAAGGCAGGCAGTTGGAACCTACCAACGGCTCTTTGGGAGAAACATGAGGTAGTGTGCTGCTATCTATCAAGTTTACAGTCTCAGAACGCATATGGGTTAGTCCTACTCTGTTCTATAGGGTCACTGTGAGTCAGAACTGCAGAGACAGAACATTCATAAAGCAAGTATTCTTGGAGTAGATGACACATTGGCTGTTTAACAGCAGGAAATTAGAAGCTAATGTAAACATTTTTAAAAAGACAAGAATCAGAGAGATACTTTGAGAGGTGGTGAAGATGGTGGTATGCCACAGAGTTAGTTCGGACTCACAGCGACCCTGTATATGGTTTCCAAGACTGTAAATTTTTATGGTAGCAGAAATTCTCCTTCCCCTGCACCCCCTCACTTCCCTGGTCTCTCTCTCTCTCTCTCTCTCTCTCTCTCTCTCTCTCTCTCTCTCTCTCTCAGAAGAGGACTATGGACTGTAGAACAAAGACCAGGGAAGGAGAAATGCCTCAATGCAAAAGTCATTTTTAGGAAGAGAATCATGTTTCTTGGAAGACTGGGAATATGATTAAAAGGATTATGACTATGGGCTTTAAAAAAATGATCCTGGGACCCCAAGTAGAGACTGCAGCAGGAAGAGGGGAAAGAGAGCTGGTTACCTCAGAGGAGAGACAACAGACTCGGGAGAAGGGCAGAGAGAAATGAAAGGTATCAATGCTTTTCTCAGTTGTGTTTATTTCCTGGTATCTCACTGGCAAAATGAAAAGCCCAGAGTCAGGTCACTCAAGTCATTGTTACAGGAAATGAGGTGAGGAAACTCTAAGTTAAGAGTGATCACCCCATAATTGCCTAGAGGCCTACTAAGTCTGTGAAGGATCTGCCTCGTTCCTAAATGCAGAGCGTTTGATTTCCCTCCAGAGAATGAGGAAATTGTACCCTTTGAAACAGATGAGAAGTTTTGGATAACATCAGATTCTATTGGAAAGCCCCCGGGTAATGAGTCGGCAGCTTGCAGCCTGCACAACAGTGTCTGATACATTTAGTAGCAGATGAGGGTGAGTTTGTTGTGACAGCTGTTCAGGGGGGGAAAAAAGTCTGAAGGTTAGGTGGATTTGCAACATGAGAAGGTGATTTGGGTTTGGAAGCAGCAAAGTTTTGAGTGAGGGAAAATGTAAAGAAAAGTGAACAAAAGGAAACAAGGTGGCCGAAGGCAAAGTGCACACAGCCCATGGGATAGTTTTCTGCACTGGGTTCCTGCATCGGAAATGTCTTCTGGTCACACAAAACACTCCCAGAAAAGCAGTGGCAACATTCACTTTTATAACAGTCGGGGCTAGCTAAGAGTAGGTAAATGTGCTATTTACAAGATTCATGGATACAGAACATACTTGAGCTATCCTTAAGGATGACTCATGGCGACCTCATGCACTATGGGATCAAGCTGTCACCCGAAGTTGGAAGTTGGCGACATGACAGCTAACCACAACATCCTTGAAGATAGTTCTCTTCTCTGTTTGTCCTTCCCCGAGAGGATGCCTTCTGCCACCTACTTCTCTCCACTCAATTACTAATGTAGCCTTCCCTCACTGCTCCCCAAACACATGAGCTGTGGACCAATGAGGGAAGCTGCTCACACACACAGAGCCATGATGGTGTTCTGGTCAACGCAGCCCAGCGAACACTGCATTTATTTTCCATCTTCCCTCTGCCTAGGTCACTTGCTCAGAAGGTGGCCCTTCTCCTAATACATGTCACAGAAAACACATGAAAGACCGAGTTCTGTCCATGAGCATGATCCATACCAGCATCAGAGGGAAAAGACCCACATGAATTGGAAATAAGATGACAAACAACCAACGGACAGAGATGATGACTGAAAATCCTCCTCAATGTGATCCGTGGGTAGTCTGCTTTGGAAGTCACACTCTAATATGATCGAGGCATAAGGGGAGGAAAAAGTGAAGGAAGAAAACCAATGTCAATTTGGCTCCCAGCAAATGACTGACTAAATGCTTTCATACATGTCAACAATATAATCCTCATAGCAACCAATGAAGGCTCTGAAGACTCAATGAACCTGGATGACTGACTCGTTGTCACCTAGGTAGTAAGCAGCAGAAACCTTCAATCTCTACCTCTTTCATAAAGTAAATCTGTCTCATCATTCAAGAAGCCTTGTCTGACCCCCATGATTTGGGCTGGGTGGTCTGCCTCTAGGCCACAGTACTATGATGTTCTACATACTTCCTTAAGAATACATATTGCAAAAGACACAGAGATCAATGGAACAGAACTGAGAATCCAGAAATTACCAACTGATCTTTGACAAAGGGCCAAAGTACATTGAATTCAACAGATGGTGCTGGCAGAACTGGAAATCGATTTGCAAAAGATTGAAACAAGACCTTTATCTCACACCATACACAAAAATCAACCCAACATGGATTAAAGACCTAAATGTGAATTCCAGATTTATAAAGGTCATCAATGAAAAAATAGGGACAAATTTAAGGGCTCTAATACAGGGCAACATAGACTACCAAACATTGTGAGAACTGCACAAACAAAAGAAGGCAAAATAGATGAGTGGGACATACTAAAAATTAAAAACTTATGTGCATCAAAAGACTTCACCAAAAGAGTAAAAAGGGAGCCCACAGAATAGGAAAAAATATTTTGCAATGGATATCAGACAAGGGACTAATTTCTAATATTTGTAGGAAACTACAACACCTCTACTAGAAAAAGACAAATAGCCCAATTAAAAAACAGACACAGGGCATAAACAGACACTTCACCAAGGAAGACATTCAGGCAGCCAACAAACTTATGAAGAAATGCTCACGATCATTAGCCATTGTTGTTGTTGTTGTTAAGTGCCATTAGAGAGATGCAAATCAAAACAACAATAAGATATCATCTCACACCAGCAATAACAGCAAAGTTCAAAAAAGTAGAGGATAATAAATGACGGTGAAGATGTGGAGAGAAAGGCACCCTCCAACATTGATGGTGGGATTGCAAAATGGTCCAACCACTCTGGAAAACAGTATGGCACTTCCTCATAAAGTTGGAAATAGAAATACCTTATGATCCAGCAATTCCTCTACTTGGTATATAGCCACAAGAAATATAAGTGAACATGAGTATATACATGCACACCAATGTTTATCGTAGTACTATTCAAAATAGCAAAAAGATGGAGGCAAACTAAGTGCCCATCAATGGAAGAATGGATAAACAAACTGTGGTACATACACACAATGGAATATTATGCTAACTTGAAGAATAACAAGGAAGCTGCAAACCACTGCATAACATGGATGAAACTTGAGGACATTATGCTGAGTGAAATTAATCACAAAAGGATGAATATTGCATAAGATCATTATTGTAAAAGTTTAAGAAAAGATACCCATACTAAAGGGGGAGGGATTTTTCTTTGTTGGTTACCGGTGGGGGTGGGGTGGGGGAGTTGGTGGAGGTGGAGAGAGCCGATGGTAGAGCACAGGGTAGGGGGCAGACACATCATAGTTCAGGGCAATACACAAGAAGGGGGAGAGGTAGAAGAACAAGGTAGATAGGGGAACACTGAGATAGGTTGCATGGGTTAAATGGGATAATGTAAATAGTGTTTCATGCTCAACCTTGGAACAACAGGGCTCTGTGATACAGGGATCAAGGCATAGTCTGAAGAGGGGAAATAATACTAAGATGCTTGATTGTCTTATGAATATTGGTGTCCCTTGGCAACTATTGCAAAATAGACACTTGAGTAGGATAGAAAGAAATGTCGGGAAACATGATTACAGAAAACTTGCAAGCACAGCTTCTGCCCACAACTGCTTAGAATACCTAAAAGGAGTTCAAGAACTTGTCCAGTGAAATAGGCTTCTTGCGGAGCCTCTGCAGTGTATAGGACCTTAGATGGAAGCCTGAGCCCCATCCAGGTGAGACATTCCCACTAGGAAAGACAAGCAGGCTGGAACAGCTACAGCAACAGAAGATACAGATTCAAAGAAAGATCATCAGGAAAAACTCAAAACAAAAATGGCAGTACGACTGGCTAATACAAGAATAAGCAAGCTGTTCGCCAGGAAGCCATCAAGGCAAGCAAGTAAGTTCCCTCAGGACAAACCCCCCTCCAAGATGAAAACTCAAAGGGAACACATGAACAGGCATGTAAGCTTGCTGGCCATGTTGGTCTACTGGTGAGTGGACAAAGGGGAAAGGAAGAAATGGGCTGAGTTTGACCACGTTCCATGGACACCCATTGACCTGGAGATGAGAGAGAGAAGAGGAAGCGCTGGTTGCACCAAAGTGTGGTGAAACTCCTGAGACCATGGACAAGAACATAGCCATGGAGAGCTAGAGCTGAAAGTGAAGCATCCAGCTGATATGAAGTGAGGGGAGATGCACAAGAATGCCCAGACTTGCAGATAGTACCCATTTGACCTAGCCTCGATGGCTTGATAATCAGAACTTGACTAGAGGAAGATTAAAAAAAAATTGATACAGGTAGCAAGTGTAAATTGCTACAATTTGATGAACTTGACCTATACTTCTAGATGTAGTAGCTCAAAATACCAACTGAGAGGGAAGGAGTCTGCACACCAAGGATCAAACCTATCCCTTCTGTATACAGAGTTGACAGAGACAGGCAACTTACACATTGGCTACCTAAAATGGGGGAGGAGGAGGGGCTATAAAGACACAGAGTGGCTGGCTTACAAGTTTTCAAGAGGGAGTTTAGTTTCAGAGTGTGTAGGGGAAGGTAGAATCCCCACTGTATAGTTTTCATCTTGTCTAGATGGGTCTGGTGAAAGGAGATGGGATAAAATTCTTATGATTCAATAGTGAGCACTTGTTATCATGACAAATTGCAATTGTCACAACTGTAAAGGTAGAAGCTCTGTAACATAAAGCAGGGAGTAATTAATCTTACAGTCCAGGAACAGAGGAGAAGAGCACAAGTGGAATGTGGGACCCTATTCAAAGAAGCAGTGACACCAGAGATGGAGGCAGAGATGATGACATAGAGAGACAGAGCAGCTGAGGACGCTAGACTCATGGAAAGAGAAAGGCTGTGTGCTGGCAGCCAGGAGGCAGGTTTACAGAATGTGCCCTGGGGTTATTTAAATGATTTTATATTCCTGAGTGTTTTTATATACATCAAAACAAACAAACAAACGAAACAGAGGGGATAGAAGCAAATACTGTTGAATGGTGATGCATGGAGGGGATTGGAATCACTGTTATGAAAGGAAATATGATAGGATGAGTGCAAAACTGATGTTCTCCACCCATACTTGCATATAGTACCCATTTGACATTTCCTCAATGGCTGGATGACCAGAACTCGACTAGAAGAAGAAAGAAAAGGAAAAAAGTGTAATCCACTACAATTTGATGAACTTGACCTATACTTATGGGTGTAGTAGCTTAAAAGAGGGAATGAATCTTTACAGCAAGGGTCATTCCCACTCCCTTGGTAGAGATGGTTGACAGGAATGGGCAACTTAGACATTGGCTACCCAAAATGGGTGGGTGGGGGCTACAAAGGCACAACAAAGTGACTGGCTTACAAATGTTCAAGAGGGAGCCTAGTTTCAGAGGGTGTGGGGGAAGGTAGAATCTCCACTGAGTGGTTTACCAACCTGTCTAGACAGGGCTGGTAAAAGGAGATGGGGATAAGACTCTTGTGGTTCAATAGTGAATAATTGCTATCAGGACTGATTGTGAATGTTGCAAATGTAAAGGAAGACATTTTGTAACAAATGGAGGGGAGTGGTTGATCTTGCAGTCCAGGAGCCGAGGATCCTGGGACCATAAGGGGAGAAAAGCGGAGTGCAGGACTCTATCCAGAGAAACAGCGATGCCAGAGATGGAGGCAGAGACAATGACATGAAGGATAGAGCGGCTGGAGACTCTGGATTTAAGGAGTGAGAGGGGCTGTGAGCAGGGGTAGGCTTTCAAGGTTTGTTTGAATGGTTATATATTCCTGAGTGCTTCAGTATACATCCAAAAAAACAAGGGGGGGGGGGATAGAAGCAAATGCTGTTGAATGATGATGCACGGAGGGGATTGTAATCATTGCAATGAAATGAAATACGATAGGATGAATGTAAAATATCACTCAATTCACAATAAAAGCTTTAAAAAAACAGAATAAGTTTAGAGGAATAAGTTTAATTTCATTTATAAATTGTCCATTTTAATCTGAGCAACATGCTATCTCTTAAAATAAACAATAGACCATGGGCTAAAAAAAAAAAAAAAAAAAGAATACAAATTGTTCTTGCAACACACTTGCCATTTATTGCTGTGTCCCTCTCTAGACTAAAGGCTCTCTGAAGTCAGTCTCTTATCTCCTTATCCCATGGTGTTAAGCACAAGTCTTTTCTCTCTGATGCCAATATGGTTTTGCTGAATTCAATGCAAGTATGTGCTTGCCAGGAGTCCTGGTGTGGTGCTGTGGGTTAATGCTCCAGACAGCAAAGCCGTTTGAACTGCAAGGTAGGTGGTTCAAGCTCACCAGCTGCTCCTCGGAAACCCTATACAGGGTCGCTATGGGTCAGAACCTACTCGATGGCACTTCACAACAACAACAATGTGCTTGTGAAATGGTGGGAAAGAAGTGAGAGTCCACAAGTCCATGCTGTCTCTGAATAATATTGCCTGGAATTTTAATTTAACCCAGTGCTTGATGAAATGAAATGATAATGAATGGTAAGCCTGCCCTACTTTCAACACTCTCCTGTATAATAGGTACTAATGCTACTATGTGGAACGTGGTTATGCACTTGTAAAACAGGGTGTTTAAATGCAAGTGACTCTACAGTGCTGTAGAACTTGCTATTCCCTGGTTGAGAATAAATGTTAGACTGAAATGTTTGTCTGACTCTAGACTTTTTCCAGATTTCTTCTGTTTAATCATGAGCAGCAGTGAATGCTAAGCCCTGTTTTCACCCCCAAACCCCCACAGATATTCACATAGAATGCCACAGCTTCAAAATGTTTGAGACACTCTGAACTTAGATAGGTTTTTGTTTTGTTTTGTTCTTCTTTTAAAGATGAGAATGAAAAGAGAGGCAAATCCACCTAGCCCATGTTTCTGGACGTCATTATGGTTTCTACACCCGAGAACCCTGAAATCCTGTTCCAGCAATACTGTTAACAACAGTTCTGTTCCAGTGCATGTTTCCAAAGTAGAATATGCATGATTTGACCACCAGGAATGTTTGTTGTAAATCCAAGTAGCAGAATAAGTCTAACCAACCCAGAAAACCAGCAAAATGGCCAGCCAAACAACTAAGTCAAGGCTGCAATAAATCTGCTTCTAGTTACATTTCTCTCTTGTTCCAAAGCCATCTAAGTACAGACTTTAATAAAGGCCTGTGCAAGGACTGGCTTTACTGAATTCAATGCTCAATGAGCAAATTGTGGACTTGAAGAAAATTGCTGTTAAGTACCATGGTGTCAATTTTGATTCATAGTAACCCTGTATAAGGTTTCTGAGGAACAGGTGATGAATTTGAACCACCGACCTTGAGGCTCAAATGATCTTGTGGTCCAGTGCTTATCCTCCAACACCACATCTAACAACTAAAACCAAAGTTGAACATGCATTTAATTAAAAAGTATTGAACTTTATGAAAAGAAGTCAACCTTTCTTAATTTGTGTGGCTTCATGAGATCTTTTAGATCTGCCAACACTGTGAAGAGTCTCTACTCAGTCTTCTGACTACTAGGATTGGACACTTCCTAAAAGATATCCTTTAAATACTATTGAGATAGTAGAAATTCTAATAGACCCGAAAACAAAGTGCTAATACTTTTATGTTTTTCCTTGGATTCTTCATACCACTGATCCAAAAGTTTTCAGTCAGTCTTTAACCATTTGATGGAGGTAAAATTAACATGCAATAAGTTGCTAGTATTTAAAATACACAGTTTGACAAATTTTGACATAGGTGACATTCATAAAACCATCGTCACACTTAAGATGAAGAAAGACGCTTAGAAAGATAGACGATGGGGTCCAGATCGCACCATAAAGAAAGGCAGAACCCTCTTTTACAGGAACAGACAGCCTCACATTTCTCCTGCAAATCGGCTGGCAGGCTTGAACTTGAGGTTAGCACTCCAGTGCCTAACCCATGGTGCCACCCAGGCTCCTTCCAGAGAGAGAAAAAGCAGAGCAAACTGTAAAACTCTCATTCCCTGGGACAAGAAAAACACTCTCAGGTCACCTGGTGGACCCTTCATAGGGGGCGTCCCATTAGAGAACAGGAGTCACTACCTGTAAAGAAACCAGAGATGCATAGATCCCAAGTACACCCAACCCCTGGCCCACCTGCAAAGCAGTTTGTGAGCATGGAGCTTGTGTGGATCTGACCAGCATCACAGTTCAGACTGAATTGCGTGTGTGCAACTTTCTTCCCCAAGCCTCTCTTCCAGGGTCAAAACCACCTTGGAAGAACACCCATACTTGCAGATAGTAACCACTTGACCTGGCTTCAATGGCTGGATGATTAGAACTCAACTAAAGGAAGAAAGAAAATGGGAAAAAAGAGTAATCCATTACAATTTGATGAACTTGACCTATGCTTATTGATGCAGAAGGTCAAAGGAGGGAACAAATCTTTACAGCAAGGATCATTCCCACTCCCTTGGTACACAGGGTTGACAAGGATGGGCAACTTAGACATTGCCTACCCAAAATGGGGGGACTACAAAGGCAAGAAGTGACTGGCTTACAAGCTTTCAATAGGGAGCCTAGTTCTACAGGGTGGGGGGAAAGGTAAAATCTCCACTGAATGCTGTCTGGATGGGGCTGGTGAAAGGAGATGGGGATAAGACTCTTGTGGTACAATAGTGAATGAATGCTATCAGGACTGACTGTGAGTGTTGGAAAGGTAAAGGTAGATGTTTTATAGCAAAAGGAAGGGAGGGGTTGATTTTGCAATCCAGGAGCAGAGGACCCTGGAACCATCAAGAGAGAAGAGCGGAGTGCAGGACCTTACCCAGAGAAGCAGTGATGCCAGAGATGGTGGCAGAGACAATGATGTGGAGAGATGGAGAGGTTGGGGATTCTGGACTCAGGGAGGGAGAGTGGCTATGTGCTGACAGCTGGGGGGCAGGCTTGCAGGGTGTACCGTTTGGCTGTTTGATGATGTACACAAGGGATTGTAATCATTGCAATGAAATGAAATAAGATAGGATGAATGTAAAGCTAATGTTCTCCCATGAAAACTATCACATAATTTACAATAAAAACTTTAATAAAACAAAACATCTTGGGCAAGGAAGGGTAGAGAAAGAACAGGAAAATGCTTGTCACCCATGACTTGGTGGTTCTCCAGGACTAGTCTGGCAACAGCACTAAGAAGACTTTGAAGGGAGAGTTTTACCTGAAAGTCATTAGCAGCTGCTCATTCCCTAAGAAGTTTCAGGCAAAATGCTCAGCCACACACCAGTTTAATGGGAAAAAATCCTAACTGGGACTTTTACAGCTTGAGTTTCTCCAGTTAGAAGATTTTTGCCTCTCTTTGCCATAATTACTAGTTCCATATTTTTGTCCTAAGGCTAAAATGTAAATCATTTCCTGGTATACCACAACTTCCCAGCATTGACTATATAAGGCTAGGCTGCACAGCATTTAAAATTAAAAACATCATTTTCCTAAATGTGTGTGTCATTATGATGTTTACCAATGTACTGTTACTGGTGAAATCCCAGGTTCCTGTGTTTTTCAGTCAAAGGCCTGCTGGCATCATGATATAAGCTCAGCTATGTAGCCTAAAATTTGCTGTACCTCTTCTTCTCTTTGGGTTCGCTTATGCGGCTGCAGAGCACCAGTTATGATGCTTTAAAAGCAATAGGATCTAAATTCACTTCTGTTTCCTGAAGTCCTCCTTAGGACCCTAACACTATTGACTCTTCTCTTTAGTCCTGAGAACACTGCCTTGGAGCCTGGTGCTACTGAGGCAGAGAGGAGAAAACCAGGCTTCAGTGCCTGACAGACCAGAACAAAAATCTAACTCTACAACTTAAATGTTTACAACAAATTTCTTCACCTCTCCCAACCTCATTCCTCCTACACCAAGTGGGGGTGACAATACTAGGTTTATAGACTCTTAAGTTGCAGAATGTAACCATCACTGGGCATAGAGAGTAGTGGTAACGCTGAGAAGGCCCGACTCAGAGTAATCCCATGTACAAGGGAACAAAATTTTGCCTGGTCCCATGCCATCCCTTGATGACTTGTGAATTAGAACTTCATGATCCATAGCGTTTTCAGTGGCAAATTTTGGGAAGCAACTTGCCAGACCTTTCTTCCTAGGGTTATGAAGCGTACTAAATGAGAAGATATATATAAAGGGCTATGGGATAAAGAACTAAGTTTGGTCTTTTGTCTCTGGTTTCTGAAAATAATCCAAGCAATCAAGACGCCTTTGTTTTCCAAAACAGCCAGCAAGTAGGGGCTACACAGGTCCCATACCTGCTCAGCTAACTTCAAGAAGGGAGGGACATGAAGCAGTCCTGCCTGTTTGCTGATGAGACAGCTCATGACTATGCATTAAGGTGCCAGTCATGTGTATTCACTGAGGCCCCAAGGACTACAGGACTCGGACCTTTAAGCGTCATCATGTGGTGCTCCCTGAAGTGGTGAGAACATCTGTGCACAGGAAGGAGTGTGGCAAGTCCTTGGTGACAATGAAAGCCTCTTGCCAAAACCCTTTCCAGACTTTCCCTGATGGCTTTCTTTGCTTGTGTCCATTCTGGTTAAAATAAATTGCCAGTGTAAGTGTAGGCAATGTTGTTGTTGTTGTTAACTGCTGTTGAGTCATTTCCAACTGATAATGCCCCTGTATAGGGTTTCCAAGGAGCAAATGGTTTGAACTGCTAACCTTGTGGTTTCCAGTCCAGTACGCATCCTAGAGCAACACCCCAGGAGTCCAAGTGTAGGCAATAATCTCTGTGAATTTTGTGAGTTGTTGTAGAGAATTAACAAACCTACAATCAGCAGTGAGCTAGCAGGGACTAGCAGGACAGAGGTAAGTTGTGAAGGCCCAGATCCGGATGATAAGAAAAGCTGCAGGAGCAGTTGGTGACAAGGATCCAGTCCTTCTAGCATGTGACCTAGGCCCAGGGGATTAGAGAGGAGGAGGGTAGTGTGAAGTGCAGGGGGTGTGCAGATCCCGGAATCTATGACTGGTACTCCATGACTCGGTCCCCAGTGGACAGGGAGGAAGTCTGACCTGAGTCTGAATGGACAGGGTCAGAGAGAAATCACCCTGTGAAGTGGCTGGTGATGATGAATGGAGGTTTGAGAAGGTGAGGCTGGGATCCATTTCCAACTTGGACCTGGATTCATGCTGATCCTTGCCACAGTAGACGATAAAGGTGGGGATTTCCTGCTGTGTCCCTTTTTTTATATAGCATCTCAAGGACCAAGACCAGTAACTGGTTTGCTGCAAATACTCAATGTCAGTGACCCTTAATTACTGCTAGTAATAGTGAAAAATCACATGCCTTTCCTTCAATAGGCAAAACATGGCTCTGAGTCAATATTCAGTCACCTTACCTATTGCTAGGGAGCTCTGGTAGCATAGTGGTTATGAATCGGGCTGCGAACCTCAAAGTCATCAGTTTGAAACTACCAGCTGCTCCGCGGGAGAAAATGAGGCTTTCTGCTCCTGTAAAGATTTACAGCCTCGGAAACCCTGTTCAGGGTTGCTATGGGTTGGAACCGACTCGACGGCACTTAACAACAGCAACCTATTGCTTGGAGCATGGCTGTTCTGTAGGATAAGCACTGGACTTTAAACCACAAAGTTAGCAGTTTGAGCCCACCAGCCCTCCACAGGGAAGAGATGAGGCTTTCTGCTCTCCCAAAGGTTTGTAAAGTTGGGTATGTCACAGAATGCTCTGCATCTCAGTCTCCTCATCTATAAAACAGGAATGATAATAATACTCACAACATTCTTCATAGCATTGTTGGGGTATCAAATAAAAGTATGTTTCTAAAAGAACTCTGTGAAAGTTGTTGCTAGGTGTTGTTGACTCGGTTCCAACTCACAGCAACCCTATGCACAACAGAATGAAATACTGCCTGGTCTTGCGGCATCCTCACCGTCATTATTACTCTTGAGCCCATTGCCGCAGCCACTGTACCAATCCATCTTGTTGGGGTTCTTCCTCTTTTTAACTAACCCTCCACTTCTCCAGGGACTAGTCCCTCCTAGAAATATGTCCAAAGTATAAGAGACAAAGTGTCACCATCCTGGCTTCTAAGAAGCACTCTGGCAATACGTCTTCCAAGACACATTTTTTGTTCTTCTGGAAGTCCATGGTACTTTTAATATTTTCTCCAAATGCATAAATTCTGCTAAGATTTTCCTTATTCACTGTCCAACTTTCACATGCATACGAGGCTATTGGAAATACCATGGCTTGGATTAGGTGTGCCGTAGTCCTCAAACTGACATCTTTCCTCTTGAACACATTAATGATGTCTTGTGTAGCAGATCTGCCTCGTGCAATACATCGTTTGATTTCTTGACCTCTGCTCTCATGAGTGTTAATAGTGGTTGATTCAAGCAAAATGAAGTCTTTGATAACTTCAATCTTTTCTCCTTTTATCATGATATTATTTATTGGTCCTGTGGTGAGGATGTTTGTTTTCTTTACATTTAAAACAAAAATCGTCTTTACAGCCAAAGTTATGGCCTAGAAATTTTAAGAGATATTATCATTACAGATGAGTGATGGTGTCACTGTGGGTTGAATCCACTAGTCACTCTAAGGAAGAAAGAGGTGACAGTCTGCTTCTCTAAAGATGATAGCCTTGGGGACTCTAAGAGGCAGGTCAGCTCAGTCCTGTAGGGTCACTAGGAGTCAGTATTGACTCTACAGCAACTGGATTTTATTATTATTACAATAGAAAATATTATAGAAATGCTAAGGGTACTAATTATAAGATTTTTAAGTTCATCAAAAAAGCAAGTTGGTCTGAATAGGGCTTAACTGAGTGGAAGGAGAAAAAAAAATCAACCCAGAAGCATCCATTAGACAGGAAATCACACTTCAAAGAAGAGTTTTAAAACTTCATACATATTTATGTGGTCTATTTTTGACTTTGGAATTCAACAGCCCATTTTCCTAATACTAAAATCCCTTCTCTCATTAGAGGTTGGGGTTGGAGGAGACAAAAGAAAACAGAGGAGAGAATAAGCTGAGTGCCCAAAAGCACATGAAGGGCAGGGTAGGGCTGGAACAAGAAGAGTGAAATCATTCTGGAGAGCCTCAATGAGGACACTTGTAAGAGATAAGACTTTAATTGTTGTTATTAAGTGACTTTGAGTCCGTTCCAACTCATAACAACCATGTATAGGGTTTCCAAGGAGCAGCTAGTAGGCTTGAACCATTGACCTTGTGGTTAGCAGTCCAATGCTTATCCTACAGCATCACACCAGGAGACAAGACAAGGTAGCACATTATTTCTCCTATCAAGAGCGCAGGAAGCCAGGAAATGAGGTCTCTTTGGTAGGTGTCTGGGTTCAAAGCTCTCCTTGAAAACTTAGACTCAAATCTTGCCCTTTTCCAGGGTTTTGCTTTGGTGGAAAAAGAAGAGTAAGAGCTAACGCCTATCTCCCTCATGAAGCTGACCCACATCGGTAGACATGTATTCAACATCTATTCTACAGAGAATCAGCTGCTCCTCGGAAACCCTATACAGGGTCGCTATGAGTCAGAACCAACTCGATAGCACTTAACAACAACAACAAGTATAGGGACTATAAGGAGTAAGACTTGGCTCCCACCTTCAAGAAATTGCTCACAATTAACTGATGCTGGACTGCAAAGTTAGCTTGAACCACAAGATAAGTGCCTCAAGCTCACTAGCTGCCCCTCACAAACCCTATACAGGGTCACTATGGGTCAGAACTGATTCAATGGCACTTAACAACAACAACAACAACTGATAATAAGTACCAGAGAAAATTATCAATGCAAGAGGTAAACCAGGATGTGGAAGTAATAAGAAAATTCAACTATGGTTGAAAGGTCGGGAGAGTATCTAAAATGAATCTAGTGGGAGGTAATCTAGTTCCCTAGGAAGAATCAAGACCACAGAAATAAACACAAAACATGAAAAGCAAAAAAAAATTAAAGTAACTAAAGAGAAAAACAAAAAAAGCCACATGATATGCTTGTTGTTGCATTGTTGGTAGTTGTCTAGTTGCCACCAAATCTATTTCCACTCATAGGGACCCCATGTGTGCAGAGTAGAACTGGGCTCCAGAATATTCCAAAAGCAGATCACCAGGACTGTTTCCCAAGGTACTACTGGATGGGTTGGTGTGGTGTTGTGTGTGGTGTGGTGCTGTGGGTTAATGCACCAGGCTGCAAAGCCATTTGAACTGCAAGGTCGATGGTTCAAGCTCACCACCCTCTCCTCGAAAACCCATGCATGGTAGCTATGGGTTAGAACTAACTCAATGTCACTTAACAACAACTGGATGGGTTGGAACTACCAACATTTCAGCTAGTAGTTTAGTGCTTAACCATTTGTGCCACCCTTGACATGCTCAGTGCATTAAAATCAGTAGCTAGCTAACTTTGGGACTTCTTCACATGGTAGCAGGCTGGGTGGGCATGACACAACTCCTTCTTCTTCCCCATTATACAAACCAGGCACATACACAACCATGGCTAAGTACAGAAAGTACAGGGTCAGAGGGTAAGGCAGCTCATGGGAGGGTAAAACTCCCACTGACTACAGCATTAGGGGGAAAAGATTCGAAAGTGCATTTTCAAACCATGCATGGCAGGCGTTATCCTCATAACCAGAACAGAAAGGATGGTCCCAGAGAATGCAGGAAATCGAAGTTGCAGTGCTCAGAAATACAGTGAACCTCCCCACCTTCATGGGAACTCTGTCTAGCAGTCATGAATTCCTACCCATACAAGTCTTCCTGTCCCATGAATTCTACGCACTCTAACTCTGGCTTAAGAGGGCTCAGCTTTCCTAATTTAGCAAGAAAATGAGTTTGAGTGGAAGCAGTTTTTAAATACGTTTTTTTAACTTGGAGCAAAGACCAGGCGAGCTCACATGCTGAAAGTGCAAGTGAGAGGGTTGTTGTTAAGTGTTGTCAAGTTGATTCTGATTCATAGCAACTCTGTGCAGGGTTTCCAAGGTGCACCTGGTAGGTTTCCACTACCGACTTTGTGGTTTGTGGTTCAGTGCTTATCCTACAGCACCACACCAGGAGTCCTAATGCTTCATAAATTTGCATAATTGTAAACTGCATGTAACCCTATACAGGCCCTCCTTGTTTTACTGCACTCTGCAGATACTGTGTTTCTTACAAATGGAAGGTTTGTGGCAATCTTGGGTTGAGAAAGCCCGTTAGCCCGGTTACATCGTTTTTCAAATAGCATGTATTTACTTCATGTCTCTGTGCCACATTTTGGTAATTCTCACAATATTTCAAACTTAGAGCATACTTAATACAGTATAATGTAAATGAACATGACTTTTATATGCACTGAGAACAAGTCATGTGACTCGCTTTGTTGCAATAATTCCCTTATTGCAGTGGTCTGGAACAGAACCCCCAATGTCTCAGAGGTATACCTGTAGTTTCAAAAAATGGAAGAGTTATATTAAGAGTACATTAACTGAGAGTAGACTTCCGGTATGAAGGCAGGATAAGTGGAGGCAATCAGCAGAGGTGCCTCAGCAGAGGTGCGAAAAAGCCAAAGAAGGTGCTTTTCCGGGACAGTCCCAGAGCTTTAGATTTAGTATAAAGTAAGGGGAAATAGTTTCAGGTGCCCACCAGTGGAGAAATCTAACTCAGGCTACAAGAAACTTGATTTCTGAATCAATCGGGACACAGCCTTTGGCCCTCAGTGTTGGCGGAAGTCAGAGGGCAGAGCCACAGCCAGCCTGATACAGCGCAAAAGCCACTCAGCGACTTGTGGAAAAAGAGGTGTGACTTTTTTTTTTTACTTTTTTTTCCCTCCTCTCTTGTGCTCTCCCCTGCCGCACCCTCTCTGCTTAGCCAGGGTGCCTTCACACGGGTGGGAGTGCACCGCCAAAAGGCTCCAGCGTTGCACCCACAGGATACAATTTTCCCATGGCACAAAAGGAAGTAGCTGAAAGCCCCATCGGCTCTACAGGCTAATTCTCTGGTGCCTTCTTATGACATGTGACTCTGGGATTTAGTCCTAAAGTTGACTCTCCTGCTTGAGTGGGAGCCTTTATTCCTGCCTTATCGACAGCAGGTCTGGCCACACAGTCAAGCTGTATTTGCATCCTGTAAAACCCCAACATAAAAGGCAAGAGCCAACACCAACTAACTATATACAAGGGCGCAGTCATTTTGAGAATTATGCTGTGCATACACAGATGTTGTTGTTGTTGTTAAGTGCTGTCGAGTCGGTTCCGCCCCATAGCGACCCTGTACATACCTAGCTGATATTCAAAGATAAAAGTGTGAACACTCTTTCTTCCATTAATTTCTCAATCTTGTCTGTGCACTTCCACAGCAGTGACTAGAGGGGAGGCCTGAATGAGTGGACACCCCCACCCACGGCTGGAGGTTTCTACTGTGCATGCACACTGACTAGTTCTGGGGTTGGAGCTAAGCAAGAATGATAGAAAGCCCAAAAGAACCCTGCAAAAAAGAATACCTCTGATACAATAAATAAAATTATTCCATAGCATAGGCCTTTTTGGACAATTGGTGTATGGTGGCTTTGGAACGTCCCTTCTTGTACAATATTATGTCATCACTGATATACCATTAAGATCATAGAAATTAAGTCAATAGTTATTAGGGTAAGGGGTTGTAATGAAATCATGATTGTTCCTGAAGTTATTAGTTGTATTGCGGAGTACGATACCAAGGAATGAGTTGGCTAAAACAATGCCTGTCAAGCCACCGACTGTGATTAGAAAGATGAAGCCAAGAGCTCAGAGCATAGCTGGGGATCACTTGATGTTCCCCACATGCAGAATAGCTAATCAACTGAAAACGTTCACACCTATAGGAATAGCAATGATTATTGTTGCAGAAGTGAAATAAGCTCATGTATCTACATCCAAGTCTGACTGTAAACATATATAGCGAAGGCTACTGGACTAGTCTGCTACAGTTTTTGCTTCTTTGTTTTCGCTTTACTTTTGTTTCCGTTTTTTATCTTTTTGGTCTTACTTTTTTCCTGGGGGTGGGAACTTTCTCTCCCTATATTACCCAAGAAGAAACAGCAACTGTGGACATATAGCCAAGCTACAAGCATGCCCTATAATATCCTACCATCTGGACAGGAGCCAATGCCAGCTGCTACACATTACATGGACAGCCAACACTTGCTAAGATTGCTCACAGTTAAGTAATATGAGATGTGAAAAGGGAAGCCTATCTCTGGATCACATCCACCAGGAGGTACTCAGTAAGCTTAATAATACAGCAACATACATTCATCTAATTATTGAAAACACATGTAATTATTTAAAATGTCCAAGAAATAACAAAAGATCTCTGCACATGTCCATAAACAGAAAAGAGTAACTGAGGCAGATGAGCAGGAGATACACACAGACTTCCCAATAGGAGAGCAGGCTTTGGATCTGCCAGAGAAGGAATTTCAAGAGAATGATACTGACACCTGTCAAAATGCTCCACAGAGGGGAAGAGGAAAATAAGGAAGAAGTCAAGAAACTGCTATAGGAGAAATCGAACAAGATGGATATAGCATTGGAAACAATTCAAAATCTACAAAAAGAGGTCCAAATGATTAATAATAAAATATCAGAAGTGGACAATACATTGAAAGGGCAAAGAGTAGAACTGAAGAGATGGAAGCCAGAACCAGCGATCTGGAAGACAAATCTCTCAATATTGCTAAGATAGATGAGCAAGCATAAAACAGGATAAAAAAATCTGAAGAGAGTCTAAAATTCTTGCTGGACAACATGAAGAGGAATAACTTATGGATCACTGGCATGCTGAGACTCACAGAGGTCCACAGAGGAGCTAGCTGAGGATCTTCTGGAAGATTTCCCTAACATCTTGAAGGATGAGAAGACAAGAATTTAAGAAGCTGGATACCACAGGAAGGATAGTCCCCAAAAGAAAATCACCAAGACATATCATAATCAAGCTCTCCAAAATCAAAGACAAGGAGAGAATCCTAAACGCAGCTAGGGAAAAGAGAAGTGTTACTTACAAAGGCAAACAAATCAGATTTAGCTCTGATCTCTCAGCAGAAACCATGCAGGCAAAAAGGCAATGGGGAGATTTATATAAAACCCTAAAAGGAAAAAAAAGCCCCAAAAAACTGCCAACCAAGAATCGTCTAACCAGCAAAGCTATTGATCAAATAGGATGGTGCAATCAAAACATTCCAGGATAAACAGAAGCTAAGAAACTTTGTCAAAGCCAACCCAAAGCTTCAAAACATCCTAAAAGGAGTTCTTTGGACTGAAAACCTACAAGAACAGACAACAACCAGAGATCGACACATGTGGCAACACCACCTGGATGTTACTCAAGTCAACAGACTAAACAGTCCAGAACAGAAAAAAATTACAAGGAATTCAGAGGACCTGGGAGGTCAATCAAAGATCAAAATAATAAGAATGTCAAAGAAGGGGGAAATATACGAACAGAGATCCAGGTGGTGAGGAGGTCAGATAGATTGCAGGATAAAACAGATTGTCTTACATGGAGAAAAAAGTTAGTAGATAATACAGTAAACTCAAAGAAAATTAATACTTCACAACATACCATGAAAATTAAGATCCAAGAAGAACACAGAAACATTAAAACTAAGAAGAAACTGACAAGAAAGAGCACAAAAAACATGAATTCAACATGAGAAGGCATGCATAACAAAGGAACCAGCAGCACCACAAAAAACTAACATAATGACAGCAATTAATTCATACCTATCAATAATTGCACTGTACGTCAATGGATTAAATGCACCAGTGAATAGACAGTGAGTGGCAGAATGGATAAGAAAACAAGATCCTTCAATATGCTGCCTGCAATAGACACACCTTATATACAAAGACAAAAACAGACTAAAAGTTAAAGGATGGAAAAAAATATACCAAGCTAACTGCAACAATAAACAAGCAGGAGTGACAATTCTAATCTCTGATAAATAAACTTTAAGACAAAAACCAGCATAAAAGACAAAGAAGGACACTATCTCTTGATCAAAGGGTCAACTGAGCAAGACGACATAACCACAATAAAGATCTACGCTCCCAATGAACACATGTAAAAATTCTCAACAAAATCCTAGCCAACAGAATCGAACAACACATCAAAAAATTACTACATCATGGCCAAGTGGGATTCATATCAGGGATGCAAGTATGGTTCAACATTAGAAAAACAATCAATGTAATCCACCATATAAACAAAAAAAATTTTTAAAGGAAAAGAACCACATGATCATATCAATTGATGCAGAAAAGGCATTTGACAAAATCCAACATCCATTCCTGATAAAAAATATTGAACAAAGTAGGAATTGAAGAGAAATTCCTCAACATAATTAAGAGTATATATACAAAACCAACAGCCAACATCACTCTCAATGGAGAGAAATTGAAAGCCTTCCATTGGCAAACAGGAACCAGACAAGGATGCCCTTTGTCACCAATCCTATTCAATATTGTCTTGGAAGTCTTAGCAAGAGTTACACGGTAAGATAGGGAAATTAAAGGCAAAGAGAAAGTAAAACTCTATTTGCAGATGATATGATCCTATACATAGGAAACCCCAAAGACTCAGCAAAAAAGCTACTAGACCTCATTGGAAGATTCAACAAAGTGGCAGGGTACTAGGTACAAACAAATACAAAAACCAGTTGGATTCCTCTATACTAATAACAACAGCACTGAAAAGGAAATTAGGAAAGCAATACTATTTACAACAGACACCCAAAGGAGAAAATATTTAGGCATAAATGTAACCAAAAAACAAATGACCTATACAAAGAAAACTACCAAACACTACTACAAGAAACCAAAAGAGACTTACAAAAATGGAAGAGTATGCCATGCTTCTGGATAGGAAGACAACATTATGAAAATGTCAGTACTACCCAAAGCAATATATTATGCAATCCCAATCCAGATTCCAACAACATTCTTTAGAGAGATGGAAAAAAAAACAATTACAAACTTTATATGGAAAGGAAAGAGACTCAGGATACACAAAGCACTGCTTAAGGAAAACAACAAAGTTGGAAGCTTCTCAGTCCCCGATATCAAAATTTACTACATGGCTACAGTGGTCAAAACAGTCTGGTACTGGTACAATTTAGGATCTATAGATCAATGAAAAGAATTGAGAATCCAGATATTAACCCATCCACATACAGCCAACTGATCTTTGACAAAGGGCCAAAGTACATTGAGTGGTGAAGACATAGTCTCTTCAACAGATGGTGCTGAAAGAATTGGAAAGTAATATGCAAAAGATTGAAACAAATTTACCTCACACCATATACAAAAGCCAACTCAGCATGGATTAAAGACCTAAATGTGAATCCCTGAATTATAAAGATCATCAATGAAAAAATAGGGACAAATTTGAGGGCTCTAATACAAGGCATACACAGACTACCAAACATTGCAAAAATTGCATAAACTAATTGAAGGCAAAATAGAT
>NW_006408549.1:5010089-5060341 GCF_000296735.1 Chrysochloris asiatica
GGGGATAAGTCTCTTGTGGTTATAGAACATGCTGGCAAAAGAGCTAGCTAAAATTTGAAAATACAAGGAAATCCAAAATGCAATCAGTACTTTAAAACATATTTAAAACAATCAAGAATATATTGATACTGCACAAAATGGAATTTGTATTTGAACAGCAATTCTCAAACTTTCCTGTGTATATGAATCACATGGTGATTTTATTAAAACATAAATTCTGATTCAGTAGCTCTGGTTTGCCCCCAAATTCTGCATTTCTAACAGGCTTCTGAGTGATATTGAAACTGCTGGTCCATGGATAATGTAAGTAGCAAAGATAAAGAAAACAAGCTTTACAAATTCTCACATAATACAAATCTATATATGTTGTTTTTAAGTGCCATCGAGTTGGTTCCAATTCAAAGTGACCCAGTATAGGGTTTCCAAGGAGTGGCTGGTGAGTTTAAACCACAGACCTTTTGGTTAGCAGTTCAGTGATTATTCTACAGCTCCACACCAGGGCTCCATATTGTTGCTGTTAAGTGCTATTGAGTTGGTTCTGACCCATAACAACCCTGTATGGGGTTTCTGAGGAGCAGCTAGTGGGTTTGGACCATCGACCTTGTGGTTCAAACTGACCTTGTGGTCTAGTGCAGTATCCTGTGGCACCACAGCAGGAGTCTAAAAATATATAATATACAAGGGGAAGTCAAAAACTATCTCTACTTCTGGCTCAGTCACATCATCCTGCAAAATGGATGGTGTTAGACTCAAGGAACATTAGATTAGAAAGTGAGCAAGCCTCTCATCACTGCAGAAAAATGAACCCAAAGCACATGTTCTTTGGATTAATAAGTGATGTAAATTGTAGATGGAGTCTGTGCCTATATTACTTATATCTAGGGAGAACATGAGCACCCCATAAATCTCCCAACATACAAGACTGAGTCAAAAATTATACACAGTTTGATTATATCCAAACATCCTTCCTAGTCCACAGCTGATGACAACATTGAGTGTGCACATGAAATGATTCTGTCAATTAGACGAGTGATAGTGGATTATTGGCAAATCATTTGCAAATCAACCCTGACCCTGCCTATGAAATAATCCACAACAGACTTGGATTTCAAAAAGTCTATGCAAGATGGGTACTGAAACAACTCACAGAAGAGCATAAACAGAAGTGTTTGGACATCTGAAAACAAAATTTTGATCAATACTCAAAGAAAGGTAAAATTTTCTTTAAAAAAATTGGTTACTGGTGGCAAAACATGAATTAATCATTATGAGCCTGAAAGTAAAAGGCAGAGTATGGAATGAAAATATCCCCAATTGCCAACCAAGAAAAAGTTCCAAAGTCAGCCTTCAGCTGGAAAACTGATGTCTACAGTTTTCTGGGATTCTCAAGGGCCAGTATTGGAACACTACGAGGAAGAACGTTCAACAATCAACAGTCCTCATTACAGTCAGCTGCTCACTGAAGCGCTAAAGCCTAAACTTTTAATAAAACACAGCTGACTGCAATCTAAGGGCATTGTGATCTTGCACAACAATGCACATCCCTACACCTCTACCCACACTGTTGACACTCTGCAAAAACTTCATTTTGAGATTTTAAAGCATCCTCCCTACAGTCCTGTTCTTGCTCCATCAGACTTTCACCTGCTTGATCCTCTGAAAGCAGCCCTTTGAGGATAAAGATTCACCCCGATGAAGAAGTAAAGATGGTGGTATATTCATGGCTCACAATTCAGGCTAAAAAAAAAAAAAAATTTAATAAGGGAATATGAAAGCTGGCTGACAGATGGACAAAGTATATTGAAAAGCAATAAGATTATGTCAATAAATGATGCATTTGTCATTTCTAAAAGTTGATTAAAATAAATTCTACAGCCAGAATGTGGATAATTTTGACCCTTGTGTGTGGTGCTGTGGGGTAAATGCACTGGACTACAAAGTCAGTTTGAACACAAGGTTGGCAGTTCAAACTCACCAGTTGCTCCATGGAAACCCTATACAGGGTCACTATGGGTCGGAACCAACTCGTTCGCACTTAACAACCACATCTATCTATCTATCTATCTATCTATCTATCTATCTATCTAAATATCTAGATATCTAGATATACATATATATATATTTGCAGGAGCAGAAAGTCTCATTTTTCATCCACAGAGTGACTTGTAAATTCAAACCATTGACCTTGTGGTTAGCAACCTAGCTCATTTTATATATATATATATGCACATGTCAGAACCAATTCAACAGCACCCAACAACAACAAAGGTAAATGAGATGTCAAGAGAAAAATAAAAGATTGAATTTAGTCATAATATTAGGTAAAGTAAGATTAAAAAAACAAAGGCTTGTTGTTGTTGTTAAGTGGTGTCAAATCGGTTCTGACTCATAGTTGACGCTGTATAGAATTTCCAAAGAGCGGCTGATGGGTTTGAACCACCAACCTTGTGGTTCAAAACATAGGAAAGTAGGTCAGTTAACATTGATAAAAATTACAATGCAGATTTTCAGTTCACAAAGCAGACCGAAAAACAAAAATCATATATATATCCTGGTGTGGCACTGTGGGTTAACGTGCTGGACTACAATGTTGGTTTGAACAGCAAGGTCAGCGGTTCAAGCTCACCAACCGCTCCTTGGAAACTCTATACAGGGTGGCTATGGGTCGGAACCGATTCGATGGCACTTAACAATGACAGCATATATATGATGGTGGTGGTGTGCTGTGGAGTCAGTTTCCACTCACAACGACACTGTATAGGATTTCCAAGGCTGTAAATCTTTATAGGAGCAGAAACCTTCATCTTTCTCCCCAGGAGCAGCTGGTAGATTTGAATTGCAGACCTTGAGGATTGCAGCCCAACTCATAACCAATTATGCTACCAGACGTACATATGTTAAGTGCTTACAGTCTGACTCATAGACCCTGTATAGTGTTTCTGAGGTTGTTTTATCTTTTAATGTCCATGAGAGCAAAAAGCCTCCGCTTTCTCCCATGGACTGGCTGGCGGGTTTGAACCAAAAACCTGTGGCTCGCAGTCCTGTTCTTAGTCTATAGAGCCACCACCACACTCTCCCAAACACACACACACACACACACACACACACACACATATATATTGCTAGCATAGTGGTAGTGGTTGCAGAAAGCCTCATCTTTCTCTCACGGAACAGCTGGTAGTTTCGAACTGCTGACCTTGTGGTTCGCAGCCCAATTCGTAACCACTACACTACCAGAGCTCCTTATATATACATATGTATATTCTCTGCATGAAAACCCGCTGAAATAACAAACAGTAAAGAACTACAAAATAAAATAAAGGCAGGAAATCACTGAAGACCCAGAAGACTGGGTCAGGAGAAGGAAGACAAAGACTTGGATTTCTCCTTTACATACATAGAATATTGTAGCACATGAACAGAAGAGGACCACAAAATCAAAACTATTTTTACATTAAGCTGATAGACTCAAATATTTTTAATACTAACCCAAAATTTTGTTTTAAATGAACTATTCAATCAACTATTCAAATCAACACAAGAAGCTAGAAAAGAGAGAAAAAGCAACTGCAAGAAAAACAGGAAGAATAAAAGTTCTATCTAAGCAGAAAACTAAATAATACAATTAATAAATCAAGGAAAGGAAAAAAGAGGTGATTCTAAAAAAAAAAAAAAATTGAATCAGTAATCCTCTGACAAGTCTAAATAGAAGAGAAACAAATTCAAAAACAGGTAGGAAATAAAACAATTTCCCATTTACCAAGAATCATGTTTTATGATTCAGGCACTTGGTGTAGATCATTTGTCTGATTTGACATACCAACAGATAGGTAATAGGTGTTTTTAAGAATTTAAGAAAATTCTCTCCGTAATTACATTTTAAAGAATTTAGAAATCACAATGAAGTGAACAATTCTCTAGAAATAGAAATTAATAAAGTCAAGTCAATGCAGGAGAAAAGCTGAGCAGACTAATTATCAGGGAAGGCATTGCAAATGTTATCAAGGAATGGTTTTTAAGCTAGTTCCAAAAGTAGCAATGTTATGGGGTAAGGCCTTGTCAAGTTTTCAAGATACTGATACCATCCATACTGTGTACGTAATCTATTCCAGAACATACAAAAGCATAAAAAGCTACTGCAACTCACTTTATGAAGCCAGCATTACCTGATACCAAACTCTGACAATGACTAGTGGAATTTCCAACCTGTAGAAATTAATGTCTTTTTCTGGAAGTGAAAAGTCTATTGTGGATTAATTCGGGAAACTATCAGAGATTTGCTTCATGTATTAATTAACATAATAAAGTCTCTGAGAGACTCAAAGCAAATAAATTTGTTAAAATGCTTTAATCCACCTCTTGTTTTTCAAATGTACTTGACCATGGGTTGGATTTTTATTCTCATAATATTCGTTCTTAAAATACACTTCAAAAAATGTTATTCCAGACAAATCTAATTTGTGAATACAGTGGTGAAAATTCTAAATAAGAAACCAGTCAGTGAAATGAAGTCCAAATGTATTAAAATAATAAGCTTGTATGATCAAATACAGATTACCTCAAAAATGCAAGGATTATTTAATATCAGAAAAGATATTAATATAACCAGCATATCACTAGGTAAAATAAAAGAGTATATAATTATATAGAAATACAAAAGACAATTTTATAAAATTCAATACATTTTTATATTTTTAAGCCTCCAAATGAACTAGAATGACAAGTATATTCTCTAATGTTTCTTAGATCTATTGCCAACACCTTTAACAACAAAATTATAAAGTCACTTTCATTAAAATCAGAAGGAAAATAAAAAAAAATAAGAATGTTCCAGGGTTGCCATTAACATGCAGGCAAAAGCAGGATAGAAATTAGAATCATTGAAATATTTTTATTTAAAATATAGTAGAATAAGCAAAAACTACTAAAATGAATAATGCTCAGTAGATGACTGAGATACAAGATTCAGTGGCCTTTCTATATACTAGCAATAACCAGTTAGGGAGGGACAAATCCAATTCACAATAGCAGTGAACTATTAAAAAAATTAAGCAAAATCACAAGAAATCTTACTTTACTGTGAAACACAGAGGAAAATGCAAAAAGATGAAACATATTAATGGAGTGGAAGACTAAATAATGAAAAATGTGAATATTCTGAGGATGATTTACATTTTTGACATAAAAAGCACGCCTGCATGCTTTTGATAAACATTTTGTGTGAGATACCTAATTTTTTAAAATTAACCAAAGTAAGTGGAAGTGTAACCAAACCAGATATTAAATCTTATTTCAATTCATTCATAATTAAGAGTATCAGTATTATATAAAAATAAATGCAACAAAACATGCCTGAAACAGACCCCTGTATACATTGTAACATATAAAAGTATATGCCGAAGTACACATCACAAATCAAAAGGAAAACATGACTAGCTCAATAATGGCACATGTAAAACTAAATATTTGGGAAGAAGAATATCTAGATATTGTCTCACTTTACATCATATATGAAATAAATTTAAGAATTAAATGAAAATACTTTTTTAAAGCAGAGTTGGTAAATATTTCTTTCAACTTTGCCTACACTTGTCTCTTAAGTTATCTCTTCTCTTGGAGCTCCGAATTTGAACCATCTGAGATGACTTCTTTTTCGTGCTGGGACCCTGATGTATGATGCAACAAGACTTTATGATAATAAGCATGACTGTCTTCTCAATTTTGACCTGACATGAAATTCCTCAATTGGGGTTAGCCATAGCAACTCCATTAGGAAAGATGTATGGCTTTCAAGAAAGACAACTCAAAAGTGCAGACCTCTTTGGATATATCTTAAAAGTCTTACTATGTCCGGAGGTCCCTGGGACCATCATCAAGGGAGAAGAGCACAGAGCGGGACCCTACCCAGAGAAGAAGTGATGCCTGAGATGGAGGCAGAGACGATGATGTGGAGAGATGGAGCAGCTGGGGACTTTAGACACAGAGTGGGAGAGGGGCTGTGTGCTGATGACCAGGGGGCAGGCTTGTAGTGTATACCCTTTGGTTGGTTGATGATACATGGAGGGGATTGTAACCATGGCAATGAAACAATATACGATAGGATGAATGTAAAACTAATGTTCTCCCATGTAAACTATCACATAATTCACAATAAAACATTAAAAAGAAAAAAAAAAAAATCTTGCTATGTCAAAAGGAGCCCTGGTAGTACTGTGGGGTAGGCTTTGGGCTGCTAACCACAGTCAGTAGTTCAAACCCACCAGTTGGTTCACCAGAGAAAAATGAGGCTGTCTACTCCTGTAAGATTTAGTCTCAGAAACCTCATGTAGAGTCACTATGAGTAAGAATAAACTTGATGGCAGTATATATGTATGCATGTATATATGTATGTATAGGTAAATATTTGCCACATTTTTTAAAGTAACAATAAAATAGTGGGAAAGCACTGGATCATGACACCTGATTCTCAAAACCCTTAACTTGATGAGCAAAAACAATTAATGAGTAGCCAGAAATATACCAGCAACATTCCAAGAAAGGGAGGGCCACAAACTTATCCCAAAGAAGAACATAGTCTCAAACCATTGTTTTCTAAAAAATGAAGACCACAGAGAAAAGATCTCAGGAATCAAAAAGCAGGTAGCCCCTAAAAGCAATTCCAGTGGAAGATGACAAATGGGTAAAGTTCAAAATGTCTGCCCATTATTACACTTAATGCTACTAACTGTGGAGTTCTGGTGTGGCACTATAGGATAAGCGCTGTCAGTTTGAAACAAAAGGTCAGCGATTCAAACTTACCAGTCACTCAATGGAAACCCTACAAAGGTTCGCTATAGTCGGCCCACCACAAATCTGTCAGTTTGTTGTACGACAGTGGCTTGCATGTTGCTGTGATTCTGGAAGCTATGTGTAATTTTAAATGCCACCAGAGTCACCCATGGTGTAATTGTTTCTGCTGAACTTTCAGAATAAGACAGACTAGAAAGAAGGAGAGACAGACTACGTCCAAATATTTAATCACTGAAAACCTTATGAATAGCAGTGGAACAATGTCAGCACCAAACATTGAATATTAACATAATGAAGAACACCAGAATATTGTCAGGTATAGTCTCAGAGAAGATGAGCCCCTCAGGTTGGAAGTTACTCAAAGTAGAACTGTGGAAAAGCCACTTTCCCAAAGTAAAGTTGATCGTGATGACACGAATGTAGTAAAGCCTTCAGGATCTCAATTGACTGGGGCACAACTCAAAATGAAAAGAAATAGTTGTAAACATCCATTAATTATCAGAACATGGAAGTATGATGTATGAATCTAGGAAAATTAGAAAATGTCAAAAATTAAATAGGATGCATAAACATTGATATTGTAGGTATTAGTGAGCTGAAATGGACTAGCATTGGCCATTTAGAATCTGACAATCACATGGTTTACTATGTCGGGAACGACAAATTGAAGAGGAATGGCATCATCCTTTTCATCATCAAAAAGAATGTATCCGAGATCTGTCATGAAGTACAATGTTGTCTGTGAAAGAATAATATCCATACACCTACAAGGAAGACCAGTTAATACCACTATTATTCAAATTTACACACCAACCACTAAAGCCAGTGATGATGAAATTAAAGAATTCTACCAGCTTCTTCAGTCTGAAATTGATGAAACATGCAATCAAGATGTGTTGATAATTACTGGTGATTGGAATGCAAAGGTTGAAAACAAAGAGGAAGGATCAGTCATTGGTAAATATAGCCTTGGTGACAGAAACAAAGCAGAAGACTGCATGACAGATTTTTTCAAGACCAATGATACCTTAATTGCAAATACCTTTTTTTATTATTGCAAATACCTTTTTTAAACAACATAAAAGATAACTATACACTTGGACCTCACCAGATGAAATACACAGAAATCAAATTTACTACATCTGTGGAAAGAGACAGTGGAAACGCTTCATATCCTCAGCCAAAACAAAGCCAGGGGCAGACCGTGGAACAGTGTATCAATTGCTCAAAAAAGTTCAGGCTGAAGCTGAAGAAAATGAAAACAAGTCCATGAGATCCAATGTATGACTTTGAACATATTCCACCTGAATTTAGAGATCATCTGAAAAACAGCTTTGATGCACTAAACATTAAAAACCGAAGACCAGAAAAGTTGTGGTATGACATCAAGAACATCATACAGGGAGAAAGTAAAAGGTCATTGAGAAGACAAGAAAGAAGGGAAAAAACAAAAATGGATGTCAGAAGAGACTCTGAAACTTTCTCTACAGCCTAGAGATGCTAAAGCAAATGGAAGAAGTGAGACGGTACATGAGCTGAACATAAAATTTCAAAAGGTTACTCGAGAAGACAAAGTCAAATATTATAACAAAATGTGCAAAGACCTAGAGTCAGAAAACCTAAAGGGAAAAACATACTCAGCATTTCTCAAGCTGAGGGAACTGAAAAAAAATTCAAGTCTCAACTTATAATATTGAAAGAGTCCATGGGCAAAATATTGAATGATGCAGAAAGCATCAAAGAAGATGAAGGAATACACAGAGTCACTATACCAAAAAGAAATGGTCTATGTTCAAGCTTTTCATACAATCAAGAAGCAATGATCCTGAAGGAAGAAGTCCAAGGTGCATTGAAGGCATTGGCAAAGAACAAGGAACTGGGAACAGAAAAAAGACAAACTGAAATCTTTCAACAAACTTATGTAGCACTGGAGGCACTCACTCATCTACACCAAAAAAAAATTGGAATACAGGTGCCTGGTCAAATGATTGGAAGAGATTCATATTTGTGTCTATTCCAAAAAGAGGTGACCCAACGGAATGTGGAAATCATTGGACAATATCATGAATAGTGCATGCAAAATTTTGCTACAGATCATTAAAAAAATGACTGCAACATCAAGAGGTGCAAGCCAGATTCAGAAGAGGACATGGAATGAGGGATATCATCACTGACATAAGATAAATCTTGACTGAAAGCAGAGACTATCAAAAAGATGTTTACCTATGCTTCACTGATGACTCAAAGGCTTTCAATTTTGTGGATCATGACAAGCTATGGACAACATTGTGGACAATGAGGATTCCGGAACACTTAATTGTGTTCATGAGGAACCTGTACATAGAAAGTTAGTTGTTCGAACAGAACAAGGAAACCTCAAATGGTTTAAAATTAGGAAATGATTGCCAGAGTTGTATTATTTCACCATACGTACGCATTTAGTGTGTATGCTGAGTAAATAATATGAGAAGCTAGATTATATGAAGAAAAACATTGTATCAAAATTGAAGGAAGACTCATAAACAACCTGCGATATGCAAATGACAACCTTGCTTGTTGAAAGCAAAGAGGACTTAAAATACTTACTGATTAAGATCACAGACCACAGCTTTTGGTGGTTGCACCTCACTGTAAAGAAAACAAAAATCCTCACCACTGGGCCAATAAATAATATCATGATAAATGGAGGAAAGATTGAAATTGTTGAAGACTTCATTTTGCTTGGATCAGCCATCAACAATCATGGAAGCAGCCATCAAGATATCAAATGATGTACTGCATTGGGCAAATCTGCTACACAAGACCTCTTTAAAGTTTTTAAGAGCAAAGATGTCAGTTTGAGGAGTAAGGTGCACCTGACCCAAGCCATGGTATCTTCAATAATATCATATGCATGTGCAAGTTAGACAGTGAGTAAGAAGGACAGTGAATAAAGAAGAATTGATGCATTTAAGTTATGGCATTAAAGGAAACTATCAACAGTACCATGGACTGCCAAAAGAACACATTAATTTGTTTTGGAAGAAGTACAGCCAGAATGCTCCTTGGAAACCTAGATGGCCAGAATTTATCTCCCATACTTTGGACACATTATCAGGAGGGATCAATATCTCTAGAAGGATACCATGTTTGGTAAAGTGGAGGGTTGGAGAGAAAGAGGAAGACCCCTGATGAGATGGATTAGCACAGTGGGAAAAGCAATGGTTTAAATGAAGAAACAATTGTGAGATTGGGCAGAACTGGGCAGTGTTTCATTCTGTCATGTACAGCGTCACTATGAGTCAGTACCAATTTGATGGCACCTAACAACAATAACAACAAATGAGTCAGAACAGACTAAATAGCACTTAACAACAATAACACCAACTACCTAATGTGGGTTAAAAACATTTATCTATGCATTCAATCATTAAATTCACAAATACATATGCCACATTTATTATGTTCCACTTGTCACTTGGGGTCTTAGTGAGGTGATATAGTGTAAGTGTTGGACTTCTAACTACAAGATTAGTAGTTGAGATTCACCAGTCACTCCTTAGAAACCCTTTACAGAGTTGCTATGAGTCGGAACCAACTAGAAGACACTTAACAACACCAACTGGTCATTCAACTTTGAGATTTTGATCTGAAGGAATTAAGCTTTGTAAAAGTATCATTTTGAAAACCATCATTATTTCTTTATGACTCAAATATTACAGGTTTCTGTATAAAATTTGGAACATAAAAATAAGTCAAAAGAAAAAATAGCTCAGTAAATGATGCATAGACATAAATATATGTTTTCTAAAAACCAATCATAATCGCCTATGATTTCATATAGATTGCTTTTTAAAAATTTTTGACAATATCTCATGTAGCTCTTTCCCTTTTCATAAACATATCTCTATATCATTATATCAGTGTCTGTATAATATTTTGTTATATAGACAAATCAGTTTATTTGATCAGCTCCCGACTATTGGACCTTTAGATAAGTTCCAGATAAATATCCTTATGCAAACATTTTGGTATGCTTGTCAGATTATATCCTTAAGAAAAATTCTTCAAAGTGGAGTTAGTAGAAAAAGAAAGTCTATAACACCTTTATGATTTAAAATGCACTCCAGAAACTTGTACCAATTTACATTTCTGTCTTCTTCACTAATAGCTTTAAGTGTCTTTCTCCTCAGACCCTGGCCAGCACCAAGTGCTGTAGTACTTTCTTGGCTACAGTGCCCCTGCATTTCCCTACTTCTCACATTCTTTTCCAGATTTGAATTAAAGCTTGTCCAGAGTCTAGAATCCCAGACTGGTAGAAGAGCACTCATTTCAAGCAGTAGGCTTCGTTCCTGCCTTTGACATCTAGCTCTAGAAGGCCTTTGTTGTGTATTGACAAATCATTTCAACAATTTTCACATTCAAACAGAAAATTGTGAATTCCTGAGTTCTGATCCTTGTTGGCTGATACATCAAAGCATTGGTCCTAATCCAGATTTGAGACAGGCACAGGTCTATTATCCTAAAAAGACAGTTCCAAGTTTTTCAAATAGCCATTATCACAGCATGCCCAATGAGTATTTTTTTTACTTCTCTTTGAAAAAGTTTAACTAGTTTCCCAGAGCAGGGAGGGGAGATCAGTTAGTCAGCCCATTGTAACTAAATAGATACATATAATGTGCTGTGTGCTAGGTACAACTAAAATAAGAATGATAAGGTTCCTGAGGAACAAATACATTAGTCAAAACTTTTATTATAAATTGAGTGAAGGTTTACAGAGCAGATCATCAGTTTTACATTCAATAAATCATATACTCTGCTTCATTACATGGTTGCAATCCCTTCCATGCACCAACAGTTAACAGCATTTACTTCTACTCCCTTTAACCACTGCATCCTCCCTGTGTCTCCCACCAGCTGCATCTTTCCTCTGCCAACCTCCTTCTGGTTGTAGATTGCCTGCCCCATCACCATGTCAATGAGTGTCTACCCTCTAGTGCATGTATTCTTTCCTCCTCCCCCAAAACTCTTCTTTGATTATTTCTCTTATCATGAACACCATCCCCCTTTTGATGTACCAAAACACACACACACACACACACACATGAATACATCATCATTTAAACAACCAAAGTACACATTCTGGAAGCCAGCCTCCTGGCTGCCAGAACACAGCCTTTCTCTTCCCATGAGTCTAGCTAGAGTCCTCAGCTGCTCAGTCTCTCCATGCCTTCACCTCTGCCTCCATCTCTGGTTGCTGCTTCTCAGGTTAGGGTCCCATGTTCAGCTTATGCTCTTCTCTCCTGATGGTCCTAGGGTCCTTGGTTCCTGGAATATGAGATTAACTACACTCCCTTTTAGTGATACAACTTCTAGCTTTATGGTTGTGACAATCACAATTAGGTATGATAACAATTACTCACTTTTGAATCAAATGAATCCTATCCCCATCTCCTTTCACCAGACCCATCTAGAGAAAAACTATTCAGTAGGGATTCTACCTTCCCCTACACACAATGAAGCTAAGCTTCCTCTTGAAAACTTGTAAGCCAGCCACTCTGTGCCTTTATGGCCCCCATTTCAGGTAGCCAATATCTAAGTTGCCCGTCCCTTCAACCTTGTATACAGAGAAGATAGGTTTGATTCATGACATGAAGACTCCTTCCTTCTTGGTTGGGATTTTGAGTTACTACATCCATAAGTATAGGTCAAGTTCATCGAAATGTAACAATTTACACTTGCTTCCTTTATCAAATATCTTTATCTTCCTCTAGTCAAGTTCTGATCATCAAGCCATTGAAGCTAGGTCAAATGGGTACTATCTGCAAGTTTGAGCATTCTTGTGCATCTCCCCTCCCTTCATATTAGCTGGATACTTCACTCTCAGCTTTGGCCCACTGTGGCAGAAAGGACTTTTTTAATGCAAAGAAGTAACATGGCAATTGTGCGTAGAATTATTGCATGTGTTTGTTGTTCTATGGACTAAATTAACAAAATAAAATAATGATAGTATAAAGGATGCATTTCTCTAAGAAGCGACTGAGGACTATGGTAGCAATGAAAGACAGAAATTGGACATAAACAGATACACTAGAAGAAGCAGACACAAATGATGAAAACAGTACATTGTCATCACATTCTAATTAGTAGACTTCAGGCAAATTTAAATCCATTATAGCCTCTGACATCAATGAAGAAGAATAAAGAAATCTCTGCCAAATTGAAATCCATAATTGCTGTCTGTCATCTTTCTCATGCAGAAAATCATTGGATGTCCAAGGTAGAAGGAACTTTATCTCCTGCAGAGGTTCTCAAACTTTAGCACATACAAAAATCACTTAGTCAGTCTATTAAAGGATAGAGGGCTGAGGCCCACCCCTGGAGATTCTGATTTCCTGGGGGCAGTCCAGGAAACTGGATTATTAACACACCCTCCTGCTGCTTTTGAGGCATGTAATCCAAAAATCCTATTCTGAGCTTCACTGATCTAGTGTAAGTCCTTCATGTGTCAGATAAGAAAACAGCCAGGAAAAAAAAAAGCAATGAATCTAATCTTTATTAGTTCCAGAATTAGAACCTTGGCCTCCCAATCCCCATTACTAGTAATCTTTACACTACACCTCTCTGACTTCACAAAACATCCCAGAATTAACCTGGGCCCAGCTAGCTGAAACCAGAATAACCAAAGGACACATGGCCAAATTCTGAAAGCAAGACTTCTCCTGGAGTGTTTTGTTAGCTTCACACAGGCAGGTAATGTCACATTCTTTAGACCTTTTTCAGTATAAGTTTACACTCTGTTGTTGTTGTCATTAAGTGCCATCACGTCGTCGGTACCAACTCATGATAACCCTATGCACAAAAGAACAAAACACTGCCTGGTCCTAGGCTAACCTCACAATTGTTGACACACTTGAGTCCATTGATGCTGCCACTTTGCCAATCCATTTTGCTGCGGGTCTTCCTCTTTTTCTGTGACCCTCCACCTTACCAAACATGATATCCTTCTCCAGCGACTGGTCCCTCCTGACAATATGTCCAAGTATGAGAGATGAAGTTTGGCCATTCTGGCCTCCAAGGAGCACTGTGGCTATGTTTCTTCCAACCAGATCTGTTTGTTCTTTTGGCAACCCATGGCACTTTCAATATTCTCCTCCACCATAAATCAAATGCATTAATTCTTCTATGATCTTCCTTATTCACTGTCCCACTTCCACACGCATATGAGGTTATTGAAAACACCATGGCTTGGGTCAGGTGCACCTTAGTCCTCAAGCTGACATCTTTGCTCTTCAACACTTTAAAAAGGTCTTGTGCAGCAGATTTGCCTAATACAATACATCGTTTGATTTCTTGGCTGCTACTTCCATGAGGGTTGATGGTTGATCCAAGAAAAATGAAGTCTTTGACAACTTCAATCTTTTCTCCATTGATAAGAGTGTTGTTTATTGGTCCAGTAGTAAGCTTTTAATATGCATTCTTTGTGTGTACTGGCAGCACTTGATTGGCCCAAATAATGATCTCACTAAATGCAAATGTACCAATTCTCAGGTATCAACCACGTCATATAACGTATCACCCAAGATTTAGAAACCCCTGGGCAACATGTTGGAACACAATATTTGACTAGTGTTGTTGTTAAGTGCCGTTGAGTCAGTTCCGACTCATAGCGACCCTGTAGAGGGTTTCCAAGGAGCGATTGGTGAGTTTGAACTGCAGACATTGTGGTTCAAATGACCTGAGATCCAGTGCTTTATCCCACAGCACCACACCAAGACTCCATTTGACTACTAGAACTCTTTAAAGTGTTCAAGAGTAAAGGTATCAGTTTGAGGACTAAGGTGCACCTGACCCAATCGCCTCATATGCATGTGAAAGTTGGGCAATGACTAAGGAAAACCTTAGGTACATTTGAGTTATGGTGTTGGAGAAGAATATTATAAGTACCATGGACTACATGAAGAACAAATAGGTCTGTGTTGGAAGAGGTAAAGCCAGAATACTCCTTGGAAGCCAGGATAGCGAGAATTTATCTCTCGTATTTCAAACTTGTTATCAGAGAAGGACATCATGCTTGGAAAAGTAGGTCAGCAAAAAAGAGGAACACCTCCAACGAGGTAGACTGACACCATGGCAGTAGCAATGGGCTCAAGCGTAACAACGAATGTGAGGATGGTGCAGGACCACATATTGTTTTGTTCAGTTGCACTTAACAACAACAGAACTGTAGAGCTAAAAGATGTTAAAACTCTACCACTACATACTTAGCAAATCACAATCTCCTTATGCCTCCGTTTCTTCATGTGTCTAAAGCTAGAGTAAAATCTGTCCAACCCACCACAGAGAGGTGTTTTAGGAAGCAGTTAGTTGAGAAATCGCTTTTACATGGATTCAAAGAACTATTTCAAGATACAGAAGGTGTGAAATCCTTCTCTGTGTACTTTAGCTGCCTCTACTGGATACCTGGGAGTCCTGGTGTGGTGCTGTGGGCTAAAGTGTCAGACTGCAAAGTCGTTTGAACTGCAAGGTCAGTGGTTCAAGCTCACCAGCTGCTCCTTGGAAATCCTATACAGGGTTGCTATGGGTTGGAATTGACACAACGGCACTCAATTGGATACCTGCAGAGGCATAGGTCAATAGCAGCTTCTGGAAGAAAAATGCTTTATGCTGGGCTTTTCAGAGAAGGGGGAGGTAGTAAGGCTAAAGAAAATAAGATAGACAAAAGCAAGTCTGTACAGGGCTAGCCTGATAAGACTAAAGGCAGAAAACATTTCTTTTGTAAACCTTATGGGCTCTGGGCCTTTGCAAGAAATAATGTGCCAACACAGCAAGGCATACAGAACAAAGCTTTTGTTTTTATTTTTTCATTGACTTCTGAGTACTTGCTAAATGCACCCAGTTATCTATAAAATAGGGAGTCCTGGTGTGGCACTGTGAGTTAGTGTGCTGGACTATAAAGTCGGTTTGATCTGCAAGGTCGGTGGTTCAAGCTTACCAGCTGCTGCTCAGAAACCCTATACATGGTCGTTATGGGTCAGAACTGACTCTATGGTACTAATCAACAACATCAATCTATAAAATAATATTTCATTTTTTTAAATTGTATATACTTATATTTAGGTAGCTTTATTGTATTGTTAAGTAAGGTTTTGAATACGTGGCATGTTCATAGTAAACAGCGTCTCTCTGCTTTTGCATTTCTTGGCTCCTAGCATTTCAAATTAACAAACCGCATGCTGCACTTGTGTTTTCATTCTATAAAACACACTACTTGTTTTTCTCCTATCTAAACAGGCCAAGTAAAGTTTCATCAAGTCATCATCAAATAGCATTTTATTAAGCCCCACCTGTACCCATCATGTGACACTGTGTTACGGAGGCCAAGTGAAGAAAGGACGAGTTCATATTACAGCTACTTTCAGAGATCAGGGAGGGTTCTGAAAGGCAGATAAACATTGGCACCATTCCAATAAACTGATGGAAACTGAAATAGACCTTAATGGTCATTTAAGCCATCTCGTCTCTGCTTAGAAATGTCCAGTGATGCGCTGCTCACTATCTCAAATAATTAAAGTAGTTCAGTATATCTTTTAACTACTTTAATTAATAGCTTTTCTTTTCTTTGATATTTACCAGTCTTCCTTGTGGTAGAATTCAGTCAAAAGAACAAGGGTTTTAGAGTTATACAGAGTTCACTGGTTCCCAGTTCTGTCACTTACTGGTTGGGTGACTTTGATTATCATATTTAAACTCTGCTTTCTCAAAAAATGAGGGTAATATGTCTCAAAATGTAGGTAAATATAGAACTCACCCAGCAATTACACTCCCAGGTATGTGATCAAAAGACTTGAAAGCAGGGAATGAAACACACACATGTATGTACATCAGTGTTTACTGCATTCGGTTCACAATAGCCAAAAGGTAGAAGAAAGTCAGAGTCGGGCAACAGATGAATAGATGGACAATATACGGTACATCCACACAATGAAATACTATTCAGCCATCAAGAGATAGGAAGTTTTGATACATGTTGCAGCATGGATGAAGCTTGAAAACATTACACTAGTTAAGTGAATTAAGACAGACACAAAAGGACAAATGGTGTATGATATCACTTAAATGAATTATCTAGAATAGACAACTTCATGTTGTTGTTAAGTACCATTGAGTCAGTTCGGACCCATAACAACTCTGTATAGGGTCTACAAGGAGTGGCCAGTAAGTTTGAACTGCCAACCTTGCAGTTCAAACTGACCTTGCAGCTGAGTGATTACCCTACAGTGCCACACCAGGACTCCAGACAAATGTATAGAGCTTTAGGTTACAGGGGCTAGAGGAGGGGGAAATGTTGCTTGCAGGTAATGAGTTTTTGCTTGAGGAGATTTGAAACATTTGGAAATAGATAACGATGATAGTTTTACAATCTTTTCTTGTTGTTGTTAAGTGCTGTCCAGTCAGTTCTGACTCATAGCAACCCTTTATAGGGTTTCCGAAGAATGGCTGGTAGGTTTCAACTGCTGACCTTGTGGTTTACAGTCCAGTGCTTATCCTATAGCACCTCACCAAGAGCCACTACAACACAGTGAGTGTAATTAAAATCACTTTAAATTACTAACAGGACAAAATTTTATTATATGTATTTCACCACAATGAAAACTTGTTCCCAAAATACCTTCAGGTACAGAGGGAAATGGGGAAGGGGTAAATAGAAGAAGCATGGGGCATTTTATAGGCAGTTAAATGATTTTACATAAAAATGTAATGATAGATACATGGCATTAAGCATCTGTCAAAACCCATAGAACTATGTACCACAAAGAATGAAAACTAATGCACACTACAAATTTTAGTAAGTAACCATATAGTCATATTGGTACATCAAATGTACCACATTAATACAAAATGCTAATAACAGGAGAAACCAAAAGCAGGAGGGGAGAGAAAACAAATAGAAAATCCTTGTACTTTCTGCATCATTTCTCTGTAAACCTAAAACTGATCTAAGAAATAAAGTATATTTTTAAAAATAAGGGTAGTTGTCCCCTACATATGTTTGTTATTGTAAGTAAGTTACAAGTGAAAAGTACTGTTCCTTGATAAATTTATCGTTCTACCCACGATTGTGTGGATCATGACAAGCTATGGACAATATTGAGAAGTATGAGTATTCCAGACACTTAAGTGTACTTCTGAGAAATCTGTACCTGGACCAAGAGGCAGTTGTTCCAACAGAGCATGGGAACACTGAATGTTTTAAAATTGGGAAAGGTGTGCGACAGGGTTGTGTTCTTTCACCATACTTGTTCAATATGTATGCTGAGCAAATAATACGAGAAGCTGGGTTCTATGAAGGAAAACGTGGCATCAGGATTGGAGGAAGACTTATTAACAACCTGAGATATGCAGATGATACAACCTTGCTTGCTGAAAGTGAAGAGGACTTAAAATATTTACTGATGAAGATCAAAGAGCACAGTCTTCCATATGGATTATAACTCAATGTAAAGAAAACAAAAAGTCTTCACCACTGGACCAATAAACAGCATTCTTATCAATGGAGAAGAGATTGAAGTTGTCAAGGACTTCATTCTTCTTGGATCAACTATCAACACTCACAGAAGCAGCAGTCAAGAGATCAGACAACGTATTGCATTGGGCAAATCTGCTGCACAGGAACTTTTTAAAGTATTGAAGAGCAGAGATGTCAGCTTGAGGACTAAGGTGCGCCTGACCCAAGCCATGGTATTTTCAATAACCTCATATGGATGCGAAAGCTGGACAGTGAATAAGGAAGATCATAGAAGAATTGATGCCTTTGAGTTGTGGTGTTGGAGGAGAATACTGAAAGTGCCATGGACTGCCAAAAGAACCAATGGATCTGTTTTGGAAGAAGTGCAACCAGAGTGCTCCTTGGAGGCCAAGATGGCTAGGCTTCGTCTCTCATACTTTGGACACATTGTCCAGAGAGAACAGTCGCTGGAGAAGGATGTCATGCTGGGTAAGGTGGAGGGTCAGAGAAAAAGAGGAAGACCCCCAACGAGATGGATCAGCCAGGTGACATCATTGATGGCATCAAGTGTGGCGGTGGTCGTGAGGTTGGCCCAGGATCGGACATTGTTTCGTTCTGCTGTGCATGGGGTCTCTATTAGTCGGTTCCGACTCGATGGCACCTGACAACAACAACAACCACCCACATGTTCTAGCAGTGTCATTGGCTGCTAAGCTCTTAACTCCTCATTTATATACATGTGATTGTTTTTAAAATATAGGATAATGTTGACCGCTTCCCTTCCTACCACTGCTCTTTATTCTGCTAACCAGGTCTAGATCCTGGATCGTTTTATGGAGTCCTTTAGACCCAAACCATAATACTGTTGAGCATTATGAGCTGTACATACGTGATTCAGTGATTCTATGGATGAAACAATACATATCTACACCTTAATCCAAACCACTACAAGATGAAAGAAATGAATCCAAAAGTAATATTGTTACTGACAGGTTTATATTACTAATACACAAAATGCTGGATAGTTGATCTTTTGCTATTCTGTAAATGTGAAATGTCAAATAACAAGATAGTCAATAAGTGATGAGCAACCCCAGTTGCTTCACAGGAGAAAGATGGGGCTTTCTATTCCCGTAAAGATTTATAGCCTCAGAAACATGATACAAGGTCACTATGAGTTGGAACCGACTGGAGAGCACTTAACAACAACAGGTTGTGATCAAACCCACTGAGATCAGGTCAATTCCAACTCAAAACAACCATATCTCGAGTTTCTTCACATGAGCAGAAAGCCTCATTTTTCTCCCTTGGAGCAGCTGGTGGGATTAAACTGCCAACCTCGTGGTTAGCAGCCCAGTGTTTGTCCAGTGCCACCAAGGCTATATATATAATATACATTGTTGTTGCTAGATGCTGTTGAATCAGTTCTGACTCATAGTGACTCTGCACACAACAAAATAAAACACTGCCCGGACCTGTTATCCTCACAATCATTGTTAAGCTTGAACCCATTGCTGTCGCCATGATGCCAACCAATTGTGTTGGGGTCTTCCTCTTTTGCACTGACTTTCCACTTTACCAAGCATGATGTCCTTCTCCAGAGACTGGTCTCTCCTGAAAATGTCTCTGAAGTATAAGAGACAAGTTTCACCACCCTTGGCTTCTAAAGAGCATTTTGGCTGTACTTCTTCCAATACAGATTGGTTTGTTCTTTGGCAGTCCATGGTACTTTTAATATTCATCTCCAACAACATAACTCAAAAGAATTAACTCTTTTATGATCTTCCTTATTCATTGTCCAACTTTCACATGCACACGAGGCTATTGTAAATACTATGGCTTGATCAGGTGCACAATAGTCCTTAAGTCAACATCTTTGCTCTTGAACATTTTAAAGAGATTTTGTGCAGCAGATTTGCTTAATGCAATACATCATTTGATTTCTTGATGCTGCTTCCCTGCGTGCTGATAGTGGATCCAAGCAAAATAACGTCTTTGACAACTTCAATTTTTCTCCATTTTTATGGATGCTGTTTATTGGAACAGTGGTGAGGATTTTTGTTTTCTTTACATTAAAGTGCAACACTTACTGAAGGCTATAGTCTTTGATCTTCATCAAGTATTTTAAGTCCTCTTCACTTTCAGCAAGCAAGGTTGTATCATCTGTATATCACAGGTTGTTAATGAGTCTTCCTCCAAACCTGATGCCATGTTCTTCTTTATATAATCCAGCTTCTCAAATTATTTGATCAGCACACAGAATGAGTTAGTATGGCAAAAGAATACAACCCTGGCTCATACCTTTTCTCATTTTAAATGACAAAAAAAACCAAAACCCTTGTTTTGTATGAATGGCTGTCCATTGACTGTCTATTGGTCTATGTACAGGTTCACAAGCACAATTAAGTGTTATGTAATACCCATTCTTCACAATGCTATCCATAGATTAGAATGAGCTAGGTAGTCAAAATCTTTTGCATAGTCAATAAAGCACGGCTAAGCATCTTTTTCGTATACTGTTTTCAGCCAAGATTCATCTGATGTCAGCAATCATATCCCTCATTCCACATCCTCGTCTGAATCCAGCTTTAACCTCTGGCAGTTCCCTGTCAATAGAATGTTGCAGCCATTTTAAAATTATCTTTAGCAAAATTTTACTTGCATGTGATATTAATGATATTGTCTGATTATTTCTGCATTCCATTGGGTTACCTCTCTTTGGAATGGGCACAAATATGGATCTCTTCCAAACAGTTGGCCAGGTACCTGTCTTTCTAATTTCTTGGCATAGATGGGTGAGTGTTTCCAGTACTACAACAGTTTGTTGAAAGATTTGTATTCTATCAATTCCCAAAGCCTTGTTCTTTGCCAATGTCTTCAATGCACCTTGGACTTCTTTCTTCAGTACCATTGGCTCTTGAACATATGCTACTTCTTGAAATGTTTAACTATTGAACATTTCTTTTTGGAACAGTAGCCCTGTATATTCCTTCCATTTTCTATTGATGCTTTCTGTATCTTTCAATATTTTGCCCATAGAATCCTTCAATATTGCAAGACAAGTCTTCATTTTGTGTGTGTGTGTGTGTGTGTGTCAGCTCTCTCAGTGTAGGAAAAGCTGATCTTGTTCTTCCTTTTAAGTTTTCTAACTTCAGGTCTTTGCACATTTCATTATAATATTTGACTGTTTTCTTGAGCTACTCTTTGAAATTCTCATTTCTTCCATTTCCTTTGGAATCTCCAGCTAGAGAGCAAATTCCAGAGTCTCTTCTGACATCCATTTTGGTCTTTTCCTTCTTTTTTGTCTTCTCAGTGACCTTTAGCTTTCTTCCTGTGTGATGTTCTTGATGTCATTCAACAACTCCCCTGGTCTTCAGTCATTAGCATCTAATTAAGCAAATCTGTTCTTGAAATAGTCTCCAAATTCAGATAGTCTTCAAATTCAGGTGTTCAAGGTCATATTTTGGCTCTCGTGGACGTTTTAATTTTCTTCAGCTTCAGCATGAACTTGCGTGTGAGCAATTGCAAGTCTTTCCCTTGCCCTGTTTTGGCAGATGATATGGAGCTTTTCCACCATCTCTTCTCACAGAATATAGTCAATTCGTTTTCTGTGTATTCCATCTGGTGAAGTTCATGTGTATAGTAATCTTTTATTTTGTTTTTTAAAAAGTATTTGCAGTGAAGAAGTCACAGGTCTTGCAAAATTCTATCATGTGATCTCCTGAATTGTTTGTTTCTATCACCAAGGCCATATTTTCCAACTACTGATCCTTCCTCTTTGTTTAATACATCTTGATTGCATGTTTGATTAATTTCAGAATGAAAAAATTGGTAGAAAGCTTCAATTTTATCATACTGTCTTTAGTGGTTAGTGTGTAAATTTGCATAAGAGGTATTAACTGGTCCTCCTTGTAGGTAGATGGATATTACCCTATCACAGACAGCATTACACTTTAAGAAAGACTTGGAAATATTCTTTTTGATGACGAATGCAACGCCATTTGTCTTCAGTTTGTCATTCCCAATATAGTAAACCAATAGATTGTCAGATTCAAATTGACCAATACTAGTCCATTTCAGCTCACTAATGCCTAGGATATCAATCTTCCATTTCATTTTTTGACAACTTCCAATTTTCCTAGATTCATACTTTGCACATTACGTGTTCCGATTACTGATGCATGTTTACAGCTGTTTCTCTTCATTCTAAGTTGTGCTCTATCAGCAAATGCTGGTCACAAAAGCTTTACTCCATTCCCATTATCAAGGTGAACTCTACTTTGAGGAGGCATCTTTTCACTAGGCGTCATTTGAGCACCTTCCAACCTGAGAGGCTCTTCTTCTGACACTCTATGTATAACAATATTCTGGTCTTATTCATAATGTTTCAACATTAAATATCTGGGTGCAATGTTCCACTGATATTCATAGGGTTTTTGAAGATTAAACATTCAGAATTAGTCCACCTCTCCTGCTTCCAAGTCTGTCTTTATCTAGAAGTTCAGCTGAAACCTGTTCCCCATGGGTGATCTTGCTGGTATTTAAAGTACTGGTGGCAAAGCTTCCAGCATCACAGCAACACACAAGCCACCACAGTACAACAAACTGACAGACAATTGATGGATAAAACATACATAATACCCAAAATCTATGAAAAGATTGAATTTGTCCAAGAACTTTTTGAAGACCCCTCATATATACATATATGAGGTCAAGTAAAAAAGTATTACTATTAGGGGTCCAATTACTACATGCATGGTTTAATTCCAAATAAAAAGTGCTAAAACATGTTTCTACAATCAGTGTATGGCTGCAGACAATCTCTTTTAGTAATATGCTTGTTGTAGTCTCTTTAGGGTGCCTTCAAAAAAAAAAAGATACTTTTTGTGATATGGAAAAAAAATTATTTTGAGATTAGGGCTAATATAAAAATTCTTAACAAAACTCAAGTGGACATCTTCCCAGATCATTGACAGTTTGCAATCAGTTTATGGGGTTTCTGGCCTGCATAAAATAACAGTTTTTAGATGGATCAAGCATTTTAAGGAAGATCAGGACGACTTCAACAATGATTCAGGAGAAAGAAAAGCATCAGCCTCAACAAATGGAGAAACTATGGCTGATGTCCAGAAATTGATGGAAGATGACCCTAGGCTGACCATTGATGTGATAACTACTAAAGTTGGGATCTCAATTTTAAGGAAACACCTTGGACTCAGCAAGATTTTGTCTTGATGAATGCTAAAAACATTAAACAAGATTAGCTAGCTCAAAGAGCTTCTCTTTCCATCTGTCTTTTTAGCAAGAGCAAAGCTAATGAAGGTGATTTTATGGGATGAATTATAACTGGGAATGAGTCTTGGATTAACCAATGTCATCCAAAGGCCAAGGTCCAATCCTAACAGTGGCTTCCAAGGGAATCTGTTGGACCAGTTAAATTCAATGCAGAGAGGTCAGCTCCAAAAATAATGGTGATTGGTTTTTCAGATTCCCAAGGAATAACCTTGATAGATTTTCTCAAAGAACACAGGACAATCATGGAGATTTACTACAAAGGAGTTTTAAGAAAATCAAAAGCTGTATTGAGGTGGGAATGGTCAGAAAAGTTGTGTTGAGGAATTTTCTTATATCTTGACAATGTGCTTGTTCATTCTTCAAAGGTAGCAAGGGTTGTCCTACAAGAATTTCATTGGGGAACATTATTTGAGCCACCCTGCAGCCCTGATCCTGAGTCTTTAAACTTCTTTTTGTTCCCCAAACCAGAAACATTTCAGAAGAACATGATTTGAGTCCTTCAAAGATGCCCAAACTACCATTTGATCTGGTAGAAATTAAAGGGAAAAGTTAGAGAGAGGGCAACACTGTCTTCAGAAGTGTGTAGACTTAAATGGAGGACATGCCAAGAAACAATAGCTTCACACTGTGATATTTTTGTTTAATAAAGGTTTCTTGATTTTGTTGTTGTTGTTGTTAAGTGCCATGGAATTGGTTCCAACCCATAGTGACCCTGTATAGGGTTTCCAAGGAGCAGTTGGTGAGCTTGAACCATCAACCTTGCAGTTCAAATGGCTTTGCAGTCTGGAGCATTTAACCACACTGCCACATGCTTTTTTTTTTTTTACTTATCCTCATGCATATGTGTGTGTATTTGTGTAAAATGTCTAAACTATAAGGAAAATGATAAATACACATAAGAAAGAAAGATTTTTCAACATACTCAGTAGCTAACACATCAAGCGATAGAAAAAAATCAGTAACCATATAAAAATTTCAACAACACAATAAGCTTGATCTAATGTGCATCTATAAAACAATGCATCCAAAAACTTGATAATATACATTCTTTCCAAGCACACATGAAACATTTATGAAAATTAACCACATCCCAAGCTATAAAACAGGTCTCAACAAGTTTCGCAGTCAGCAACTCTGAAACAATTCTATTGCCAGATACTACATTATCTGACAAGTAGTTAAATTGAGTCAGTAACAGCAACAACAAAAAGCTATTCAAATGATATATTTGAAAAATTCAAAGGCTACATCTAAATGATCTGTGGGTCATAAGACAACAAAAATTAGAAAATATTTAGAACTGGAAGATGAAAAAGAAAACACTACTAATCAAACTTGTGGGCTAGAGCTAGAGACAGGTTTATGGTAATACTTATAAAGATAAGAAAAGTTGAAAATTAATGAGGTAAGAATACAACTTAATAAATTAAGAAAAAACTACCTGAATAAACATAAAAATTGAGAAGTAAATACTAAAGATAAAAGTAGAAATCAAATTTAAAGTAAATATATAATAAAAAGAAACAACAAAGTCAAATATTGGTTCTTGGCAAAACCCAATAAAATTGCCATACCTCTGGCAAGAATGAATGAGAAACACAAACAATATCAGGAAATAAAAATAGAAACAACTATAGATGCAGCTGATATTGAAAACTAAATAAAAGAAATTTATGAACTCCTTTAGGTAAAATGTATGAAATCCTTTAGAGTGGAATGTACAGATCTGCCTTTTTAAAAGGTTACAAAATGATGCATGAACTGGAGAACATCAGAATGCTGGTGGGGAACCAAATAGGGGCCATCGCAGTAATCCAGGTGGTGGTGGCCTATGCTAAAGAGAGAGTAGTTGTGATTGTGGGATATGGTCTGATTCCATAGATACTCATAGTTTGGAGGTAGAAACTATAGGATTTAGTGAAACAAAGGACTGGAGAAGAAGGAGTTGAGGGTGCAGGAGATGAAGTGTCACAAATAACTCCCTATCTGGCATGAGCAACTAAACAGTATTATTAAAAGAGCAGCACATTATAAATAACACCTCTTAGAAGCATTGTGGAGTCCTGGTATGGTACTACAAAGTCAGTTTGAAGGCAAGGTCAGTAGTTCAAGCTCACTAGCTGCTCCCTGGAAACCCTATACAGGGTCACTATGAGACGACAATAATTAACAACAACAGTAGCATAATGGGTTGCTAACCATGAGATCAGCAGTTTAAATCCACCAGCCCCTCTGGGGGTGAAAGATGAGGTTTTCTGCTCCCATAAAGATTTACATGGTTGCTGTGAGTCAGAACCCACTTGATCAGAGGTAAACAAGGAGTCCTGGTGTGGCACTGTCTCATAAGCACTGAATTATTAACCAAAAGGTCAGCAATTCAAACCCACCAATCACTCCTCAGAAACCCGCTACAGAGTTGCTCCGAATCAGAACCAACATAACAATAGTAGAGGTATACAGGGGTCCTGGTGTATCACTGTATGATAAGTACTGGACTGCTAACCTCAAGGTTAGTGGTTCAAACCCACCATCCTCTCCTCAGAAACCCTATACAGGATCCCTGTAAGTCTGGACTGACTCAAAAGCATTTAACAACATAGGTCCTATAAAATTATGTATGGTAGACTTGTTGGTGACAACTACTGAATCCAAAAACTAAAGGGGAGACAGGTTTGAAGAGAAAATTCATTAATTTAGTTTTAACACTTTTCACAATGAAGACAGTCTTACTCAGAAATGCTCTAAGTCTGCATGAAATACAGTTTAGCTAGTCATTTAGCTGTTGAGCAGTTGGAATGTGGCTACTTCAAACTAAGACATGCTTGAAGTACAAAATACAACCCTGATTTAGCTAACTGCAGAGGGGGTGAAAAAGAATATGAAATATCTAATTTCTAGATCGTAAGAATGGTAGCTCCATAAGACAAGCACTGGACTGTGAACAAGGCCAACTGTTCCGAGCCCACCAGGTGCTCCACGGGAAAAAAAGGTGACGCTTTCTGCTCCTGCAGAAAAGATTCACAGCTTCGGAGACCCTATACAGGGTCATCATGAGTCAGAACCGATTTGACATCACTTAACAACAATTTAAAAATTAATTACACTGATTATATATGGTTGTTTTTAAGTGCCTTCAAGTCAGTTCCAACTAATAGTGACTCTCCGAGGAACAGCTGGTGAGCTTGAACTGCCAAACCTGCAGTTCAAACTGATATTGCAGTACAACGCATTAGCCCACAGCGCCACACCAGGACTACAAACTGTGATGACAGTGTTTGTTAGGTTAGATAAAATATATTATTAAAATTAGTAATTTCATCTGTCTCTCTTTTTTTTTTTAATGTGGTTACCAGGAATTTTAAGGAATCTTGGGGGCATAGTGGGTTCAAGTTAGGCTGCTAACCACAGGGTTAGCAATTCAAATCCACCAGCCATTGGCTAAGGGAAAAGATGACGCTTTCTGCCCCTGTAACATTCACAGCCTCTGAAAATATGTTATTGTTGGTACGTGCTGTAGAGTCATTTTGACTCATAATGACCCTGTATAGGGTTTCCAAAGATCGGCAGGTGGGTTTGAACAGCTGACCTTGTGTTTAGCAGTCCAGTGCTTATCTTTCAGGATATAAAGCTGAGACCCTATGCAGGGGTAACTATAAGTCGTAGCTGACTCAATGGCATACCATCAACACAGGTATTTTTTAATTACCCCAAGAAGGACCAGTCGCTGGAGAAGGATCTCATGTTTGGTAAGGTGGAGGGTCAGAGAAAAAGAGGAAGACCCCAAGCGACATGGATTGGCAAAGTAGCAGCATCAATAGGTTCAAGCATGGCAACAATAGTGAGGTTGGCCCAGGATTGGGCAGTGTTTCATTTTGTTGTGCACAGGATCGCTATGAGTCAGTACTGACGTGATGGCACCTAACAACAACAGTAGGGCTGGCAGTGGTTACGAGTTGGGCTGCTATTCTCATGGTCAGTAGTTCGAAACTACCAGTAGTTCCGGGAGAGAAAGATGAGGCTTTCTCTTCCCATAAAGATTTATAGCCTCAGAAACCCTGTGCAGGATCACTATAAGTGGGAACCAACTCCACGGCACACTATCACCAACAACAACACCAGAGGGCTGGCATTAGATTTCTATTGGACAGAGCTATTTTAAGAAATAACTGAATCGTATCTTCAATATTAATCACGTCTTTATTAAGTAACTTGAAAAACTTCATTGCTAAAACTAGTGCAAATAAATAAAGATGTGCCTCAAGTTGAAAATTCAGGACCATAATAATTGAAGTCATTTGTTGCATGACTTCTATTGGACGCAAAGTGAGGGATTGAAATCCCTTCTCTACAAAATTTTATCTCTTCACCAATCCTGGCAATAGTGACAATTAGGCAGGATTTTCTGCAGGAGTGGAGAATTCAGTCATGTCTAATCTTCTGTAAAAATGGAAGTAAACCTAAACCCACCGCCACTGAGTCAACCCCAGCTCATATGGACCCTGTAGGACTGAGTGGGACTGCCCCGAGGTCTTCCACTCTCATAAAGATTTACAGCCTCAGAAACGCTATCCAGGGTTGCTGTGAGTCAGAACCAAATGGACTGCACCTAACAACAACAATCTCTCCAGAAGCAGTCTGCCACACCTTTATGCCACAGAGCAGCTGGTAGGTTTGAACCGCCATCCTTTTAGCCAACAGCCAAGCTTAAATGTTCTAGCAGGGAGACTTAAAGGAAAAAGGAAATTTCATGATGTTAAGGTAAAATTTAAAATAAGTTTGAAACAAAAGTTATGAGTTGAAATTTGAAAAGGGTCCACTAAAAGACTGTGCACCATTCTGTCCCAGCCATCCAATTTATACATAAAATCCTAAAAATGCCTTTGTTAAGGGATTAGTTTGGGTTTTCAGGAAACTCCTTTTGAAATTTGTACATACTTCTATAAGGAAAATATACTAAATCCAACCATTGATTCCTTTCTCACCTTGATCTAAACTATTTTTTAATAAAATTCTTTCCTCAGACAACTTATTTGTTAATCGAATACAAAGGCTTCTGAAGCATAAGCATAAGAAAATAGGAATTTTCTAAAGGCTGGGAGATGCTAAATTTTAGTTTCTGGGTATAGATTTGGTGGGAATAGTGTCCCTAACTGGATATTGTGGACAAGTGAACTCTGATGAATCCAGAGCCACACTGGGGCCTTGGTCTCTTTTATCCTAGACAGTACATACCGTGCCAGACACAGAATGGTGCTAGAAATGTGGATGCTAAATGTACTTCAGGTGACGCTTTAAAAGAAATGGTGAACATGTGACTGGATAATGGAAGAAGGGTGACATTTTCATGCAGTGCCAAAGAACCTGTCTGAATTATGCTCAAATGTTTGGCATAAGGAATAACTTTTAAGTGATAAACTTGGATATTTGACTGAGGAGATTTCTAAGCAAGATCTTAAAGGGACTGTGTGGTTTCTCCTTGAAAATGTGGGAGCAAAGAGATGGACTTTGCAAATGAAAACAAAGCTGAAAGATTTGCAAATTTCTGTGTACACACTAAGGACAACTGTCCTAGAATTTTCACTAAGGACTCAGCTACATTTCTGTTGAAGAGATTAAGCCTACGACTGAAGGAGTTAACCAACTATCACAGCAGAAAAACCAACAACTTAGACTGAAGGGAACAGAGAAAGAATGGAGAGAACACAGCCTGCCTCTTGGAATTCTATAGGCAGGAAACAGGCCAAAGGAGCTTCATCTTTTTGAAAAGAACTATCCTTGGAGCTACTTGGAGATAAGTAGAACCCTAGGAAGGAGCAATATGCAGAAGATACAACCTTGCTTGCTGAAAGTGAAGAGGACTTAAAACATTTACTGATGAAAATCAAAGAGCACAGCCTTCGATATTGATTACATCTCAAGGTAAAGAAAACAAAAATCCTCACCACCTGACCAATAAACAATATTCTTATAAACGGAGAAAAGATTGAAGTTGTCAAGGACTTCATTCTTCTTGGATCAACTATCAACACTCACAGAAGCAGCAGTCAAGAGATCAGACAACGTATTGCAATAGGCAAATCTGCTGCACAAGAACTGTTTAAAGTGTTGAAGAGCAAAGATGTCAGCTTGAGGACTAAGATGCACGTAACTCAAGCCATGGTATTTTCAATAACTTCATATGCATGCGAAAGTTGGACAATGAATAAGGAAGACCATAGAAAAATTGATGCCTTTGAGTTATGGTGTTGGAGAAGAATACTAAAAGTGCCATCGGCTGTCAAAAGAACCAATAGATCTGTTTTGGAAGAAGTGCAGCCAGAGTGCTCCTTAGAGGCCAAGATGGCCAAACTTTGTCTCTCATACTTTGGACATATTGTCAGGAGGGACCAGTCACTGGAGAAGGATATCATGTTTGGTAAGGTGGAGGGTCAGAGAAAAAGAGGAAGACTCCCAATGAGATGGAATGGCCAGGTGGCAACATCGATGGACTTAAGTGTGGCAAGAGCAGTGAAGCTGGCCCAGGATCGGACATTGTTTCATTCTGCTGTATATAAGGTCGCTATGAGTTGGTGCTGACTCGATGGCACCTAACAACAACAAGCAGGGAGCATAGGAAGCTGGACTACATTAGCCTCCAAGGTATCAAGAGTCAGATCTTTACCAACTCAGTTCTGAAATGTGGCAATGCCATTACATTTGGCCAAGACAATGGAGCCACTGTCCAAAGCTGAGGGGGCCAGGCTGCCATGACTAAGGGACAAAACAATAAGTCTGTCAGGGATGAGGGGATTGGGCCACCACTCAGATGGGCTTGGAGAAGTGGAACACCTAAAACTGAGGGCACAAAGTTGTCGTCCCAATAAGCCTAGAAGGCAGAGCAGAGAGAGCACAACATCCAGTCTGTAGGATAAGGCAGTTACCTCAGTGGTTTTAGAGAAAAGAGAATTCTTTTTAAGTCTTGAGAACCAGTGTTAATTACTCTGTTGCGTTTTGGACTTGCTTGATACCTTTATCCCTTCTCTCCCTCCAATTTCTACCATAATGTAACAGAAACATCTACCTTATACAGTTGTACCCTTGTACTTTGGAAGCAGATAACACATACGTTCACAGGTTCACAGATGAAGAGGAATTTTTGCCCTAGGATGGAATAAGCCTAAACTATCAGCCATATTTAAGGAGTTCTGGTAGCGTAGTGGTTACGTATCGGGCTGCAAACCGCAAGGTCAGCAGTTCGAAACTACCAGCTGTTCCGCGGGAGAAAGATGAGGCTTTCAGCTGCTGTAAAGATTTATAGCCTTGGAAACCCTGTACAGGGTCACTATGAGTCGGAACCAATGCCACGGCACATAACTACCACCACCACCCATATTCCATCACCCATATTTGATTGAGATGGTGCAGAAGATGAGATTTGGGATTTATAATTAATTGCAGACTTTGGGGATGATGTGATGGGGTAAATGTGTTTTGCATGTGGGAAGGACATGGATTTAGGGCAGAGAGGCAAAAGGTGCGATGTTATGGATTGAGCTATGTCTGGAGCCCTGGTGTGGTGTTGTAGGAAAAGCACTGGGCTGTTAATCACAAGATTGGTGGTTCAAACCCACCAGCTGCTTGGAAACCCTATACAGTGTCACTATGACTCAGAACTGACTCAATGGCACTTAACAACAGCTGCGTGTGGTTATATAACCCCATTTTGGAATGGGCTGTATTTGTTACGTTAATGAAGGAAGGCTAATGGAGGGTATCTCTGGAGCCAATTTCTTTTGATATATAAAAAAGATTAATCAAATGTGGAAGCAAGCAGAGATGAAGAAGGTAGATGCCATGCCAAATAGAGATCTCCATGGAACTAGGAAACAGAAGCTGAAGAGACAAGAACTATTCCCCAGAGCTGACAGAGAATGTCTTCCCCTGGAGTTGGGGCTCTGAATTAGGACTTTGAGCCTCCTAATCTGTGGGAAAAAGAATTTCTATTTGTTAAAGTTATCCACTTACGGTTTTTCTGCTATAGCAGCACTAGTTAATTATCATTCTTTATTTCTTGGGAGTTTTTATTTATTTAATTTAATTTTCCTTCTGCATCTATTAAGAATGGAAATAAACATTACAGCTACTACATTAGAGTCTTGGTTTGGTGCTGTAACATAAAGCACTGGACCACAAAGTCAGTTTGAATCACAAGCTCTGTGGTTCACTCACCAGACACTCCTTGGAAACCCTACACAAGATCGGTATGAGTTAAAACCGACTTGACGGCACTTGACAACAAAACAAACATAAGAGTAGGAGGACTGTTGACACTGTAGGATAAACCACAAGGTCAGCAGTTCAAACCCACCAGCTGCTCCAAGGGAGAAATATGAGACTTTCTGCTCCCATAAAGATTTACAGACTCAGAAACCTTATGCAGGGTCACTGTAAGTCTGTACTAACTCAACATTACCTAAAAACATTAGAGTGGAACAGGAAACAAACCCAAGGTCAACATATTTTGGGTAACCATATATGAATAAAGGAGCTCCGGTAGCGTAATGGTTACGAGTTGGACTGCTAACCCAATGGCCAGCAGTTCAAAACTACTAGCTGTTCTGTGGGAGAAAGATGGGGCTTTCTGCTCCTGTGAAGATTTACAGCCTCAGAAACTCTATATGGGGTTGCAGTGAGTTGGAACTGACCCCACAGCACATCACTTCCACCACCACCATAAATGAATAAAATAATATATTTTTTTAAGTTTTTAGAGATCCCCTGAGCCCACCAAACATTCATTCAATTGTCTCAAACACCTATCCCTTAGTTTTATTCCTCCATTTGCCCGGACATCAGAAAGAAGAAGAAGAAATAAAGGGAACTGAAGTCTCCTCTTTGTGAAACAAAAGAGAATTTTTATTCTGTAGATGTCAGGGTGTGTAGAGTCCAAGCACGATGTGGACTATGATGCCAGCTTTCTGAAAGACAGACAGGAAACACCACCTACGGTCCTGTTTACACTTGAACCACTACTGCTTGGGAGGTTTTTTTGTTTTGTCATTGAGGCAGGCCAGACCCAAATGAGTTTTCCTTTATCTGATTCTAGATCACTGTTGATGTGTATACTCTGCTCAACTTGATTTAGTTCCACATCATTTAGCTCTGCAATTCTCCAAGCCTCTAACTTTTCTTTTGTCATTTCCCTTAACACCTCTAGCCATTGCACTACTTACTGATGTCTGAGTGGGAACAGGAAGGAGAAAATAAGGGCATATTAGTCAATTTTTACTTCTTAGCAACACTGATAGTTAAATATTATTAACATGGGGGAAAGTGGGGTTTCTGCTTTATCTGGGAGCTATGTTTAACCTTACTAGGACACCAAAATGGGAATGTGTTCATGTTCTTCATGCCTATGTAAAATATCGTTGCCCTTTAAAATAACAATTTAGAACCATCCCTCTTTCATGAACCTGCGCGTATGGTCCACAGAGAATGTCTTCCCACTTCAATCTCCAGCCTTCCAACTGCCATTATTGACCTTGATACCTCTTTCCTATATTCCTTCTCATGGAAATGACGTTCTTCCTGGTTCTCTCTCACAGAAATCAATGATTTCACAGTTCCTCTGATTTATAAGGGCATTTTCTAAGGTTATTTTATGAAAATTTCTGGCTTCTCTGTCATCATTCAATGGTAATGATGACAGAGCTCCCTCATCTGCTCCTATGATGCAGAAGACTGAACCAATCCATAATTTTTAGGCCCAATGTGAATACAGGGAATCTATTATCACCTTAGCATACAATATGAGGGTAACTAAAGGTTCCAAGATCAAACCATCAATCCCATCCCAGGATATACCTGAGAGCTTGAGATGGCCTCAAGGAAAACCAGAACACTCCATGGAGCTGAGAGCCCACTTATACCCAAGTTTAATCCTTATTTCAACCTGTTAGGTACATATTATCCCCAACTAAGAGACAGGGAAACGAAGTCTCAAGAACTTAGGAACACTTACCCCAAAATCACACAAGTTATAAGTTCAGTGACAAAGCCAAACTTGAAACCCAAGTCTGGATGGTTAAAATCCAGTAAACTCTAGACCAGTGGTTTTTCAAATGGTCCTTTTCTCTAGCCTAGTTCTATGAAGAGACTGCTAGCAGGGAATATGAGAGAATTTGGGGGAAACAGTTGGGGATGGAGAGTAGTAAACAGTACCCAAAGTGTGCAAGGTTTCAGAATCATCTTATCAAAAGCATCTCCACTTTTATTTTTTGTATGCACCGAACTTCCATAAGGTTTGCTTGGAAAGAGGTGCAAGGTGCAGCTTAAAAAAATAAAAGATTTGGAAAAAATTACTCATTGGTTGTCAAACCCAGATGTGTCTTAGAATCACTTGATTCTATTTTAAAAAATTGTTGCCAAGGTCACACTCCAGAAAAATTCATGACAATTTCAGAAAATAGGACACAGGCCATAGTTTTCAGAGCTCCGCAGGTGATTCCAATGTGCACTCAAGATCAGAGTCCTTTCTGGGGTTACAAATGCTAATGCTAGAGCTCATCTTCTAAACACTTTTAAAGGTTTTGACCAGAAAATATTTTGCAAGCTCCCCAACAACCCGCAATCTTTTGGGGGAAGGAGAAAAAGAGAGAAACTGGACCTACTGTTTGCCACCCTGCACCTCCTGCTTTTTCTGTCTTCCTCCCAAGTCTTGCCCCCTAATGTCTGTTATCAGTTCTCCCAAGACACTTGGTCCTCTGCATTTATTTATTTCAACTTTGGGTTTTCTCTCCCCCACCAAGAGAGATGTATTTTTTTGCTTTGTTAAGTGCCATCAAGTCAGTTCCGACTCATAATGACCCTGTAGAGGGTTTCTGAGGAGCAGCTGGTGAGCTTGAACCACCAACCTTGTGGTCCACACTGACTTTACAGTCCGTAGCACAGTAACCCACAGCGTTACACCAGGACTCCAAGAAAGATGAATAGACCACAGGATATAAGAACAAACCCAAATGACAGGCAACGGGGAATCACTAAGAACTTCTCATGCTTTTAGTTTCCTTTCTTTTTTCTGTCTCTTGGCTTCATCTTGTGTTATTCAAGATGCACTATTAAAAATACACACCTAAACCATCTTTCAATAACCTCATATGGATGCGAAAGCTGGACAGTGAATAAGGAAGATCGTAGAAGAATTGATGCCTTTGAGTTGTGGTGTTGGAGGAGAATACTGAAAGTGCCATGGACTGCCAAAAGAACCAATAGATCTGTTTTGGAAGAAGTGCAACCAGAGTGCTCCTTGGAGGCCAGGATGGCTAAGCTTCGTCTCTCATACTTTGGACACATTGTCCAGAGAGAACAGTCGCTGGAGAAGGATGTCATGCTGGGTAAGGTGGAGGGTCAGAGAAAAAGAGGAAGACCCCCAACGAGATGGATCAGCCAGGTGGCATCATTGATAGCGTCAAGTGTGGCGGCGGTAGTGAGGTTGGCCCAGGATCAGACATTGTTTCATTCTGCTGTGCATGGGGTTGCTATGAGTCGGTTCCGACTCGATGGCACCTGACAACAACAACAAAGCATCTTTATGGGCCCAAACTTTGTGGACATGGCCTTGTGTGTTGACATGAGTCTGTCTCTGTTATCCTGGCTGGGAATAGGACACAGGAGGATGGAACATGTCCTGTTCCCAATAATTATGTTTATTCTACTATTATTGGAGGTCCTTTGTGTACAGGGTTTCCCAGCCCCAAGGCCATTTTCCACACCAAATACAAAGCATTAAAAAACCCACCCCTAAAACTCAGACAAGTCCAGCGGTGCAGTACAACTGCACAGACTCTACAACAAGTCAATGTCATAGATCCACAGAAAGGAAGAAGCAGGGGTGAAGAGGATTGCTGTAAATTAAAAGTAGCTTATGAGACATCACAACCAAACAAAATGCGCTGTCCTTAATTGGATCCAGAATTGAACGAGCCATCTACAAAAGACACTTTGGGGATAGTTGGGAAATCTGAATAGGAACCAAGTATGAGATAGCAAGGAATTACCATTATTTTTAACAGGAGTGGTAATAGTATTGTAATTTTGCATGAAATTGCCACTTATTAGAGAAACGCTTAGGAGTGACATAACACTATCAAAAATAAATGATGTAGTAAACATGGAAAATGTTGATAACTATTAAATCCACATAATGTGGATATGGATGTTCATTATGCTATTTTCATTAATTTTTTTTGAAAATTTTCATAATATACTTCTTAAACCTTATCCTTGAAAAATAGGTATAACTAGAAATATTGTCCTTCCTATAATGAATATTTCTATAGGAAAATGCTCAGAAAATTTGTAACCAAGGTGAATAGATATGAGGGGACTTAAAAAGTTTGTGAGAAAACTCCATGATTTTTTCATTCCATTTTTCCATGAGATTTTGAAGCCTCTCATACACGTTCATAAAGCAGCCAATAGGACCAATGTCTATAATCCTAGGTCTATACACAATTCTCTATGCCCTTTCACTACCCTGTGTGGGAAGAGGACATTGTCTTGCAGTTCATGAGCATGGCTGCACACCAAACAAGAGTTCACACAAAGGCCTTTGGCACAAAATTTGGGCACAAAAAGTTAACAGGATTTCAACTTGGCTTTGGAGGCTCCACATCAGATCCGCTAACAGGAAGACTCCCCCTATTCTTCTGGATTTTTTGGACACCACTGTAGTTTCCAACCAGTATTTTAAATTAGTGTGTCTACTATTATATATGTTGGGAAATTTCATGGGTTTCAAATGTTCTCCCTACATGTAAGTAACATAGACGCTGTATGTAGTGTTCCTTGAGCCTAACACCATTCATTTTCCAGAATGACTGAGCTAGGAATCCCCTCCTTGGGCTCAGTTAACAGACTCTATGGAGATTTATAATGCCATACCTGGCCGACCAACAAGGCTGGTTCAGAAAATATCTGTTTGATTTTGACCCAGGAACAGAACAAATTGTATGGTTTATGAAGTGATTCCTTGGTTTACCAACTTGATATTGATCACATCCATCGTTAGAATGGAGTCCTGGTGTGGCGCTAAGGATAAGCAGTGGACCACAAGGTCGGTTTGAACAGCAAGGTTGGCGGTTCAAATCCACCAGTTGCTCCTCAGAAACCCTATACAGGGTCCCTACGAATTGGAACCCACTCGATGGCACTTAGCAACAATAACAACAGCAATGATCAAAAAGGTCAGGACTCACAAGCACCTTCTTTGGTAGAATCTCTTAAAGCAAGCTGTGAGAGAAAGGCTAAGTAACCAGACAAGGCCACAGTAACAGGTCATTTGAAAGTCAAAGACAATATGACAGAAGTCTCAGTGAAGTGTCATCCCAGGGAGCAGATGACACCACAGCAGATACAGCCAGATGTTGGCAGAGAGGAGGCAAGCCAAAGCAAAAGGTACACAGGACAAAGTGTATGGCAAAGACCAAAAACCAATGATCTGTGAACTGAATTCAGGCCAGATTTATTTTGTTTGGACTTAAGAGTGTTTTTCCAAATGTCATGTCAGTTGTTAACACTACAAAGTTAGGAGAGTTCACATAAAGATATGGATTTTTATATGTGTTCTGGGAAAATCCTATGATCTGGGAGTTGTTGTTGTTGTTAAGTGCCGTTGAGTCAATTCCAACACATAGCAACCCTGTATAGGGTTTCCGAGGAGACGCTGGTGAGTTTGAACCGCCTACCTTGCAGTTCAAACGGCTTTGCAGTCTGACACATTAACCCACAGCACCACACCAGGACTCTGGGAATAGCCTCATTTATATACAACCATGATAGTACAAGGAGCTCTGATAGCGTAGTGGTTACAAATCGGGCTATGAACCGCAAGGTCGGCAATTCTAAACTACCAGCTGTTCTGCAGGAGATAGATGATGCTTTCTGCTCCCGTAAAGATTTACGGCCTTGGGAACCCTGTACAAGGTCTCTATGAGTTGCAATCAACTCCACAGAACACAACAACAACAACATCATAGTACAGAACTGAGAAAAGGTTACCGCCATTATCAGATCACCACAATCATAACTACCCCTTTTATATTAATCCTGAGACACTCATTAATGTGCCCCTTCGGGCATACAGACATTTGAATGTATCATCCTATCAAAAGTGAGAAAAAGAGTTGTTGTTGTTGTTGTTAAGTGCCATCGAGTCGGTTCCGACCCATAGCGACCCTGTACAGGGTTTCCGAGGGTGTAAATCTTTACGGGAGTAGAAAGCCTCATCTTTCTCCCGCGGAGCGGCTGGTTGTTTCGAACCGCTGACCTTAAGGTTCGCAGCCCGATTCGTAACCACTACGCTACCAGAGCTCCTTAAAAAAAGAGTAGGGGTCTGAAATTCATAGAGTCCTGAGAGGTAGCTTTCCGCAAACTAACCAGTGAGCTGGAAAGCGCTGTGAGAGCTTTCCAGAAGCTAAGAAAAATCAAGCTGGAAACACCACAGAACACAGTGTGAGACTCAGCCTCCAAGGCAACTGTCAAGTTCTAGATCTTCAGTTAGGAGCAGGAAAAGCTAACCCAATGGAGGATGTTCAAAAGGAAAAGCAGATGATGGTACCCAAGTTAGACAAACTCAAAAGTATTTTCTTCCAGGTCTCTGCAGAAGTAAGTGTTGGAAGATGGTAGAAACAGTCAAAAACAGCTGTTACTTTGTGAGAAGGGTGAAAATTTTCTTTTGTTTCCTTCATATATTAGCTAAAGGGACAGGGTATGGTTTAGCATGATTTCATAAAGTGAAAAACTTACATACCCTATGATTCGGTTATTCACTTCCTAGATATATACTCAAAAGAAACTACTTCACATTTACAAAAAGAGACATGTATAAAGATATTCATAGCCAGCATTGTTAACAACAGCAAGAACCTTAAATCAACCTAAATTTCCAGTAAGACAAGAAAGGATGAATAAGCTCTGTTATATTCACACAACAGAATATTAGAGAAGTCAAAATAAATAAACGACTATGATATGTAACAGTATTCTTAGCAACATAATACTGAATTTTAAAAGTATATCCAAAAGATTACAAATACCATGGTGTGCTATTTTTAAGTTAAAAATAACAGAGGGGGTGGGAGAAGTAATACATACTTATACAATATAAATATATATATATATGAAATATGAAATTGAATTCATAAAGCTACTAATTCAGGTAAAAACAGGCAAGGAGATAGCTTGTGAAGTACAAAAATTGATTTTTGTTATGGGTAATGGAGTAGTTTGGGGTGCTTATTATATTATTTAAAAGTAAAATAATACAACAAAATTGCACATCCTGAAAATACCCTTTGAAATATGGCTGGCTGTAAATGAGTTATCTTTCCCAGTATAATTGCTTTTGTGCATAAATTGAACGTGTTTAGGACTTTAGAGCTATTTAGGGGAAGATGAGGGAAAGGGTTCCCAAACCTTTTTAGAAGATCTGGCAGAGAAGTTGTTCATTGTTCTGTATTTCCAAGGTTTCTAATCAACACCTACTAAATAGCAGAATGAACCCTAAAATCCTGATGAATGCTAAAACCTGTGATTCTATAATGCAAACTTTTATCCTGTAGAAACCAATTGTTTTCCCTCCTCAAGGATCCCACAAAGGTGCCCATTTCAGGGAAAGAAATGGGAGTAATAAACGAGATGGATTCCAAAGTTGGCTCTCTTCAACCACAGACCCTCCCTTTTATGTGTCTTAAAAATTGGGCTTCCTCTAAGATGTCATTTGTTAAAAGGGTCCGTTACTTAAAACAAATAAAAGATGTGGGGGCTTAAAAGCCACCACTCCAAATAATGATACTCCATTGGTAGATAAGTTTCACTCTACACATAAGGATTCATAAAAGATCCTCTTGTGGCAGAAAGCTCCTTCATGGCATTTAGAACACTGCTGTATTTCATTTAATTTGCATGAGTGGCATATTGTGTCAACTGAGTATTTTTCAATTAAACCAAATTTTACACAACCAGTGGACCCAAATTTTGGAAGAAAATGGTTGTGATTTTTTTAATTTAAAAAATAAACCATTTTGTCTATTCTAATTAAATAAAGAAAAACATGGTCTTAATTAATAAATAAATAGGAATCTCAGCAGAGAAACAGTAATTATATTTTCAAAAAAATTGTTTTTTAAACCAACTTTAAATTCTGGGACAGAAAAGTACAATAACTAAAATGAAAGAAGTTGGTAGACCAGAGTGATATTTTTAGAGTTTATATTTAGGATAGAATTCAGTTGTGGTCTGATAGGATAAGCATTGGACTGCTAACCACAGGTTGGTGGTTTCAAACCCAGCCACTCCTCAGAAATCCTATACAGAGTCCCTATGACTCAGAACGGACTCGACAGCTCTTAACAACAACAACATATTCAGCCTATTCAATACTGGTAAAAGGATATGAGTAATGAAGCAAAGAGGACTCCCAAAAAGTTTGTTCAGACAACTGGGTGGGGAGTGGTACCATTTCGTGAGATAAGCAGGTTTACTTTGCTCTAAAAATCTAAATCAGAGGGTCACTGTGTTAAAATTATCAAGTGACAGATGATAAGATCACTTAGATAATTGTTGTTGTTAGATGTTGTTGAGTCAGGTCCGACTCATAGTGACTCTATGTCAGAATTAAATACTGCCCACTCCTGCCCCATCCTCACAATCATTGCTATGTTAGGGCTCATTGCTGGAGCTCATTGTTGCAGTCACTGGGCCAATCCTTCTCATTGAAGGGCTTCCTCTTTTTCTCTCTCTACTAAAGGAGCCCTGATAGCATATTGGACAATGATCTGGGCTGCTAAGCACATGGTCAGCAGTTCAAGTCCACCAGATGCTCTGCAGGAGAAACATGAAGTTTTCTGCTACCATGAAGATTCACAGTCTCAATTCCATGGCACATAACCACCACCACCATTTCAACAAAACAACGTGAAAAGGAAAAGGATATATACAGAATGGCCTGCCCTTTCACTAAATGACCCCAGAGTTAAAAGATGATATGGAAGGCAGAATAACGGCCCCCTTGCATGAGGGCTCTCTAACATAAGCACTGAACTGTGAACCACAAGGTCAGTGGTTCAAGTCCACCAGGCACTCAAGAGAAAGATAAGGTTATCTGTTCCCACAAAAATTCACAGCCTTGGAAACCCTATACAGGGTCACTATGAGTCAGAATGTACTCCACGACACTTAACAACAACAAAAGATGCCCAATCCCTGGAACCTATGTGAATATGTTAGATTATATGGCAGAAGGGAAATAAAGATGCAGATAAAATTAAGGTTCCTGATGACCTGATTTTAAAATAAGATTATCCTGGATGACACAAGAAGACCCCGTGTAATCACAATGTTTTTTCAAAGTGGAATAGAGGCAGCAGAAGAAAGTTAGAGGAAGCTATGGCTATGGAAGAAAGGCACGGAGAGATGCAACATCTCTGGCTCTGAAGATGAGAGGAGGAGACCATGAACCAAGGAATGTGGGCAGCCACTAGAGACGAAAAAGGACAAAGAAATGAATTTTCCCCTAGAGCTTCCAGAAAGGAGAGCTATGCTACTGACACCTTGACTTGAGCACAGTGAGACCATGTCAGACTTTTAACTGAAAGAACTGTGGAGATAATAATGTGTTCTTCAGCCACTAGGTTTCTGATAACTTATTACAGTAGCAACAGGAAACTAATACAATGACCTAGAACTGAGTTTTCCAAAATGGTAATTATTTGTTAATTAAAACTAAATAAAATTTAAAATTCAGTTCCTCAGTCACAATAACTACATTCCCAATGCTTCATAGCCACCGATGGCTGTTTGCTACAGGATTGATAACTACAGGCAGACATTTCTAACATTGCAGAAATATCTACTGGACAACCCTGATATCTTCACTGTTTCTCTTTAATTATGCCTCAGGGCCTATTACTTTGTACAGGGCAATTTATGTAGCTCTAAGTCTTCTTTTCTTTTCTAAAACAAAATCAAAGCTATGTGTTTCAGGAGAAAATTAATAAAATGTCAAACTTTCAGGAAATCAAAAAAGTTCTGGGTCTGATATAAGAAAATAGACACTTTCTATACTAGCTTTACTGACTCAAGCCAAGGGTTTTGCAGGAAGTATTTTCATGGAGCTCAAACCCTTTTTACTTCAACTTACTCCTGCATTTTCTGACTATTCCAGAAGGTGATGGCTGTAAGAAATATGAAAATTGAATAGCAAGATCATTACTGCAATCTACAATTTGCAAATATGCAAAGGGATGGAAGCAATGACTATTGAATAGAAATTCAAAATATAATTTCCTCCTTTATAACTTTTCTGGGTTTTATTCACAGTACTAATATAAAGAAACCTGCAGATAGAAGGCAATTAGTGTCGATGAATAAGGTCATGTTATTCAAAATTATTCCACTGCATGTGAATCATAACTTCCCATTTTAACATTAAGCTGTCATTTTTCAAATGTGTGCCTTCAAATATTTAAAAACCTGATCTTCACTCATGTAAGGAGCTCTGGTGCCACTGTGGTTAAGGAGCTCAGCTGCTAACCAAAAGTTCAATGGTTCAAACCCACCAGCCACTCTCCCAGTGAAAGATGTGACCATTTGTTTCTGTAAAGATTTACAGCCCTGGAAACACCATGGGGCAATTATAATCTGTCCTGCAGGATCACTCATCTAGACAGAACTTTAACTTCACCTTGATTTGAAATCAGTGACATTTCCTTGGTTAAAAGTCTTAATCCAATTTAGTCCTATGTCACTTAGACAAAACATCTTATTTCACCCTCCAACCTTGAACCTTTCATGTATTCATTCCCAATCCTTCAGAGCTAAGTTCCACTCTTTTTCAGTCATGTGTGGGACACAATGACGCTTTCCTTCCTAGAAGCTTACAAAATCTCCAACCACACAGTCACTTGGAAATGAGAACTATAACAGGCTGTGTAAAGGAGACCCAGGCAGAAACATAAATACCTGGCTTAAAATAACAGAGTCATTGGTTCATAACCAGAGACTTAAGAAAAATTACACATGTCAAATAAGCATAAATATTCAAAGGTCAAAAATGAACAGTACATCTAGGAAAAAACAGAAAACTGGGGCAGGAAACATGATGAGTTAGAGTCTAGACTACAAGGACTAGATCAGAAGCTCACAGCAAAATTGTAATATTACAATAATTTTTTTGCCTCAATCCAGAGAAAATAACCAATCTCCAAACATACAAACAGCAGAGGTACCCAGCAGGATGGGAAAGGATGGAGAAAAGAGGAAGGCCAAATGACTTTCACACACTGATCACATTACCATTGGCTCCATTATCAAAGAAGAAAATACAAGAGATGAAATAAAGAATTCCATGCAGAAGAGAAAATGTTGAAGAAAGAACTAATCATATGAAAATATTATTTATTCCTGAGTAAACTATGCCTACAATTATGTTTATACTTTAAATTATATCTTCAATATATTTGTTAAATCAATTAACAAATTAAACAAAAATTTCTACTTCCATAGATCCCCAGGCATATGTAAAGTCCTGGATCAGAATCCCCTCACCGAATCGGCCTATCTAAACCCTTATTCTCTGTTACAGCCAAACAGTTTATAGGGGACTTATACAAGTGGCTGATAACCTCCCTGTTTATATGCTCTTGATAATTAAGCAATTTGCTCTCCTACAACATCCATTTATCCATTGCCATCTAGTCAATTCCAACTCATAGTGACCCCATAGGACAGAGCAGAATAGGGTTTCCAGGGTTGTAATCTTTATAGATTTTGCTGAATATAATTCAAAACTGGTTGCAACAGTACATCAACAGGTAACTGCCAGAAATACAAGCCAGATTCAGAAGAGGAAGTGGGATGAGGGATATCACTTCTAACATCAGATGGATCTCGGCTGAAAACAGAGAATACCAGTAAGATGTTTACTTGTGCTTTATTGACTATTCAAAGGCTTTTTACTGTATAGATCATGACAAGCTATGGACAACATTGCAGAAAATGGGTATTCTGGAACACTTCATTGTTTTCATGAGGAACCTGTACATAGAACAAGACGCAGTGGTTCAAACAGGACAAGGGAATACTGAATGGTTTGAAACCAGTAAAGATATGTGCCCAGGATTGTATAATTTCACCATAGTTATGGTGTCCTGGTATGGCACTGCAAGTTAATGCACTGGACTGCAAGGTCAGTTTGAACCTCAAGGTCAGTACTTCAAGCTAACCAGTCACTCCTCAGAAACCCTCTACGAGTCGCTATGAGTCAGAACCAACTCAAGGGCACTTAACAACAACAACAGCATTCAAACTATATGTTGAGCAAATAATCCAAGAAACTGGATTATATGAAGAAGAACATGGCATCAGGATTGGAGAAATAATTATCAACAATCAATCAATATGCAATTGGTACAATCTTCTTTGCTAAAGGTGAACAGGACTTAAAATAATCACTGATGAAAATCAAAGACCACAGTCTTCAGTATGCATTGCATCTCAATGTAAAGAAAACAAAAATCCTCACAACTAGACCAATAAATAACGTCATGATAAATGTAGAAAAGACTGAAGTTGTCAAAGACTTCATTTTGTTTGGTACCACAATCAATACTCATGGAAGCATAAGTCAAGGAATATATATTGTATTAGACAAATAGGCTGTACAAGACCTCTTTAAAGTGTTCAAGAGCAAAGATATTAATTTGAGGAATAGGAGTGCTTGATCCAAGCCATGGTACTTTCAATACCTTTATATCCATGTGAAAGTTGGACAATAAATAAGAAAGACCACAGAATAACCACTGCATTTGAGTTATAGTGTTGAAGAATATTGAAAGTACCATGGACTTCCAGAGGAACAAACTCATCTGTGTTAGAAGAAGTAAAACCAGAATGTCCCTTAGAAGTCAGGATGACAAGACTTCATCTCTCATACTTCAGACATGTTATCAGGATGGACCAGTCCCTGGAGAAGGGCATCATGTTTAGTAAAGCAGAGGGTCAGTGAAAAACAGGAAGTGCTCCAAGGAGATTAACTGCCACAGTAGCAGCAACAACGGGCTCAAGCCTAACAACAAATGTGACCAGAGCACAGGATTGGTAGTGTTTCATTCTATTGTGCATAGGCTTGCTATGAGTTGAACTCAACTCGACAGCACTTAACAATAACAGCAATCTATATAGAAGAAACTGTCACATCTTTCTCTCATGAAGCAGCTGGTAGATTCAAACTACTGACCTTTCACTCAACAACTAAGCACTTAACCACTGCATCATTAGAGCTCTAGTCAAACAACATAGACTCTTAACTTAATCAGGCTGAATTAAAGGAAAGCTCTGGTATGGCTTGTCTTGGTGTAGGATAAACACTGGATTGCTAACTGCAAGGTCAGAGGTTCAAACCTACCAGACACTCCTCAGAAACCCGATGGACTGTCTGTGAGTCAGAACCTACTTGACAGCACTTATAACACCAGCAAACAATGATGAAGTTCAAAGACTACAGCCTTCAATATGGATTACAGTTCAACAGAAAGAAAGCAAAAGTCCTCACAACCGGCCTAATATATGGCATCTGGATAAATGGAGAAAACATAGAAGTTATCCAGGATTTCATTTTGCTTTTGACAATGGAAACAGCAGTCAAGAAATCAAACAGCATGCCACATTGGGCAAATCTGCTGCAAAAAGATTTCTTTAAAGTGTTAAAAAGCAAAAATTGTAACTTTGAAGATTAAGGTGCACTTGACCTAAACCAGAGTATTTTAAATCACTTCATATTCATGTGAAAACTAGACAATGAATAGGGAAGATAGAAGAACTGATGCCTTTGAATTGTGGCGTGGGTGAAGAATATTGAATACACCATGGACTGCTAGGAAAAGGACCTATCTGTCTTGAACAGAGTACAGCCAGAATGCTCCTTGGAAGACAGAATGGCAAAGCTGTGTCTCACGTACTTTGTACATGCTATCATGAGGAACCAGTCCCTGGAACAGGACATCCTACTTGGTAAAGTAGAGCATCAGTGAAAAACAGGAAGATCCTCAATGAGACGGACTGACACAGAAGCTACAACAATGAGCTCAAACAATTGTGAGGATGGTGCAGAACTGGGCACTGTTTTCATTCTGTTATACACAGGGTCATTATGAGTCAGAAACAACTAACAACAACAAACAATATATAAGGTCTTGGGGTATTACAAATTGTGCTCAACGACTAACTAAATGTTGGTGATTTGACTCAATCTAGCAGTACCATGAAAGAAAAGGCTGGTGATAGGCTTCCATCAAGATTGTTGTTAAGTGCTGTTGAGTTTTTCTGACTCAGGACCCCAACATAGGGTTTCCGAGGAGTGACTGGTGAGTTTGAACCCCCGATCTGGTGGTTTAAAGCAACCTTGTAGTCTTATGCTTTCCCTACAGTGTCACTCAAGGACTCCATAAAGATTACAACCAAGAAACCGTATGGAGTAGTTACACTCTGTAATCCATAGGGTCATCATTAGTCAGAATCAACTCGACAGCAAGTAAGAACAAGAACAATCTATACAGCAACTATGCAAAATTCCACTTTAAAAATCTCAATAAACAGTGATCAATGAATAGTATGTAATCAACTAGCACTCAGCTTGGAAAAACTTGCTTAGTACTCTTGCTACAAGGTTATATATTGTTGTTATTATCAGGTGCCATCGAGTCGGTACCGACTCATAGCAACCCTATGCACAACAGAATGAAACACTGCCCAATCGTGGGCCAATCTCACAATTGTTGCCATGCTTGAGCCCATTGATGCTGCCACTTTGCCAATCCATCTCACTGGGGGTCTTCCTCTTTTTTTGAGGGGGGGGGATTAAACCATGAGCAGTTTTAATGGTCTGGTTTTCTCCCTCTCATTTCCCCACTGTTAGTATTATTACTACAAGAATAAAGGATTCCTGAGAGCCTGTCCCCTCCTTTTCCCAGGATCCTCCTTGACAGGACTCATCCCCACCAACCCTCCCCCGCCCCATGGACTTCTGGAGAAAAAGATACCTGAATGTCACTGCAGGGGCAGGGGCTGGGTGCCAGGGAGTCAGGGTGGAGCAAGGCTAGACCCAGAGGAGGACAATCCCTGCCTGTGCCTGAAAAGGAGAAAGGAGGATCCATGGTCCACCCCAGCACGGGCCCTTCCCTGTCCTCTCATAGGCAGGAGGGAGTCCCTTCCTCCCACTCCTAGTACCATGCTGGGGTCTGCAGCCAAAGGAAAATCAATGCTGGGCTTGAAAAGGAATGAAGGGCCCACTCTACTCCGATCCAAGTGCCAAAGCCAAAGGGGGGAAGGGGACTGCAAATAATTATAGTCCTCAAAAGCCATTTTTTTTTTTTTAAACTCCTTGTGGTGGGGAGGGAGGAGTTTAACAGAATGTGAATCTTAGCCGAAACTCCCCAACCCAGGGACCAGGCAGCAGCAGTGAAACCCAGGTTCCTGGGGAGGCGAGGGAACTCATCCATCCCTGCTTTGGGGCCTAGTTTTCCCCACTACCTCCTTGCTGAGAGCCATGCCATGTGTGAGGTTAAGTGGGCTGTCGCAGCTCTTCTCCAGCGACTGGCCCCTCCCGACAATATGTCTGAAGTATGAGAAACAAAGTTTGGCCATCCTGGCCTCCAAGGATATAGATTACTTAAAAAGAAAGAAAACACTAGTTCCCAGGTTCAATCCTACAATTGTTAAAATGTAGAATATTAGATTAGGTAAATTTTTCTGCTTACTCACTCAATTATTTAGGTATTCATTCAACATGCATTTACGAGCACTGACCAATTGCCAGGCACCATGTAAGGCACTGTATGAGAGATACTGTGAACAGAGGGAATAAACCTGTGTTTTGGGAATGCTTAGCAAAGGACCATGCTGCTTACAAAGATGACTGTGAGACTAGGCAAACTGCGACGGCAAGGGATCTCTTATTATCATCTTTTCCAGAAAAAGATCTATTTGACTTTCAGATTTGACAAGCATCAATGTCAGATTCTTGCGATCAAGCATAAATCTGAAACACAAACTGTTTTAACCAAAAATATCAAGAGTGGTGGAGTTCTCATCCAGGGAAATTTTGCTCCTTTAGAAGATATTTGGGTAATGCAATGGCTCTATAACATGAGCACTGGACTGCAAACCACAAGGTCAGCAGCTCAGCCCACCAGTCATTCTGTAAGAAAAAGAAAGATAAGGCTTTCTGCTCCTACAAAGATTTACAGCCTTGGAGACCCTATACAAGGTTACTGTGAGTCAGAACCAACTCCATGACACTAAACACCAACAGAATATATTTGACAATATCTGGAATGTCACCCCACCTTGCCCCATGCTGTACCCCCACCATGCTATACTCCCAACCATCCATCACTAGGCAGAAGGAGCCTTCCTATCAACCTTGCAGAGCTCTGTAACAGCCTCCACTTTCTATGCCACAATCTTGTCAGCACAACTTCAGTGTTCAGTGGGTCATCAAAGAAGCCAAAGTCTGGATACAGTGAAAGAAAAAGATTAGAACCAGATGAGTAACTGGTTCCCAATAAGACCCAATTTGGGACCTTCTCAAAGTAAACATCCCTCCTACGTGTCTGAGCTGGAGAATAGAGGAAGTTAGGGTCATAGTCGATGAGAAGAGATGAGATACAATGGTCACTGCACAAATGAAAATCCCTTGGGTTGGGGATGACAGGAATTGGGAGCAGACACTAAAGCCAACCCAGAATGGCAGGCAACACGAAAACTTCATCGTGCCAAACTCCACAGAGCCAGGGTTGCCAAGGAATGGGCTTCCATGGTCAAGAGTATGTTATTCAGAACGTCTTCCCAGTGAAATGTGTGTGGCACATTTTGAGGCTGGCAGAAGTTCTGCCTCAGATCTCCTCTTCAGAGATCCTCATCTTTCTGATCAGAACAAGAAGTCCTTTCTCTGCCCTCATCATGATTTTCATAGCACCAGCTTCCAGTTAGACACATTAAACTTCCAAATTAAGCAGAAAAATGGCTTTAAAAACATACAATGTACTTGAGTTCAATGAAACAGATAGTTTGGGGTTTAGAAAACATCACATACAAGATTCAATACATCTGACTACAACAACCTACATTTGATAGCTATGTTAGCCAGCAGTACTTGGTTTACCAAGCCTAACTCTAGTTGTAATAATAATCACTGCCCCCTTCAAGGATCTATGCTGCAGGCATTATACGACACATTTTCTAGATTTAATTTCACTTAGTTCTCCACAAATCCCTGGGAGGTTAGCATGACTACCCCTTCCCCAATTTTATAGTTAAGTAAATGGTGTGGGAAGTAATTTGTTTAAAATCATGTGGAAAAGATTCAAACCCAAGTCAGTCTGACTTTAATATCGATTCTTTCCACTCTATTACATATAACCAGGTTATCGTACGGTTGGCACTCAGTGGAATATACACGTGAAATGGTTTTGTTGTCGCCCCTCACGGTTGCCAGCTGTGCTACGTTGAATCCTATCACTGTCCCTTAAAAACACCTGGGCAGATTCCACAGCTTTCCCATCACTTTCCGTTATTAGAAAACTCTCATTCCAGTATTTAAGACTCAAACCTATTAATTTTTTAAATTCCCTTTCCTCATCTCACTTAGCTCTGCTTCCTACGAATGAAAACTGAGCAACTAGAGCCTCAGAGGCCTCTTATCCAACACCAAGCAGTTAGTGAGTTGTCAATCTCCCACTGACACGCCCTTCACTGTGGGTGCTATAGTCTACCTTTCACCTGGCTTTGAGGTAGGTACGCAAAACCCACAGGAAAGGGAGAGAAAAGTTAAAATGTTGCCCATTTGGCCTATGACTCATGTTTGCAAGTTGCCTTCTTTCTCTTCTGTATACACTGGGAGGCTTAGGGTTGTAAAAATAATGTGACAGTGATATTTGAGCTCCTCTGAGTCAGAAGGTGAGAGGAAGATAATCATCAGGAGCATCAGCCCAACGTCAATTCCTCTGAGATACACCCTCTTTTCTCTTTTACCAATTCTGGACCCACTCATTCTTTTCACAGCATTCACTTTTCTGCTGGGTTTGATCATTCACTACAATAGCTGCACAGAACTCAGACAATACTGACGATTATAGGGCAGACTAGGGAAGTTAACAGGTTGCAATTTCACATCAGAAATTCTCAGGACACACTTCTTCCAATCAGCAAGGACTCTTCTCAACATACTCACAGGCACATGTCTCTATAGTCCTCAGACTCTCAGTCCAGCAACTCCTTGGACTCTCCCCTGCTGGGAAAATGTTACAAAGTTCTTTTGTGGTTGTTGTCAAGTTCCTTCAAGTAGATTCCAACTCATACCAGAACGAAACACTATTGGGTCCTCCACCATCCTCACAACAGTTGATAAACTTGAGACCATTGCTGTTACCACTGTGTCAGTCCATCTCATCGGGGATCTTCCTCTTTTTCACAGAGTCTCCACTTTACAAACCTGATTTCCTCCCTGATAATATGCCCAAAGTATAAAAGATGAAGTCTCACCACCCTGACTTCTAAGAAGCATTCCAGCTAGACTTCTTCCAACACAGGTTTCTTTCTTTTTCTAGCAGGCTACAGTACTTTTGAAACATTTCTCCAACACCAT
>NW_006408549.1:5063146-5064285 GCF_000296735.1 Chrysochloris asiatica
TTCAATAAGTATGGTGAAAGAATACAACCCTGTCGCACACCTTTCTTAATTTTAAACCATTCAGTGTTCCCATGATCTGTTCGAACAACTGCCTCCTGGTCCAGGTACAGATTCCTCATGAACACAATTAAGAGTTCCGGAATACTCCTACTTCGCAATGTTGTCCATAGCTTGTCATGATCCACACAATCGAAAGCCTCTGCATAGTCAATAAAGCACAGGTATTCTCTGCTTTCAGCCAAGATCCATCAGACATCAGCAATGATATCCCTCATTCCACAGCCTCTTCTGAATCCGGCTTAAACTTCTGGAAGTTCTCTGTCAATATATGCTTGCAGCTGTTTCTGTATTACCTTTAGTAAAACTTTACTTGCATGGGATATCAAAGATATAGTCTGATGACTTCTGCATTCTGTTGGGTCACCTCTCTTTGGAATGGGCACAAATATGGATCTCTTCCAATCAGTTGGTCTGAAATTGTCTTCCAATTTTCTTTGCAAAGATGAATGAGTGCCTCCAGTGCTGCCTTACTTTCTTTAAAGATTTCAATTTTATTCCATCTATTCCTGGTGCCTTGTTCTTTGTCAATTCCTTCAATGCACCTTGGACTTCTTCCTTCAGTATCATTGGCTCTTGATCATATGCTACCTCTTGAAACGGTTGAACATCAACCATTTCCTATTGGTGCAGTGACTGTGTATTCCCTCCATCTTCCCTTGATGCTTTCTGCATCATTCAATAATTTGCCCAGAGAATCCTTCAATAACAAACGTTGAGGCTTGAATTTTTTCTTCAGTTCCCCCAGCTTGTGAAATGCTGAGTATGTTCTTCCTTTTTGGTTTTCTGACTCCAGATCTTTGCACATTTTGTTGTAATATTTGACTTTGTCTTTTTTGAGCTGATCTTGGAAATTTTCTGTTCAGCTCTTGTACCTCCTCATTTCTTCCATTTGCTTTAGCATCTCTACACTGAAGAGCAAGTTTCAGAGTATCTTCTGACATCCATTTTGATCATTTCCTTCTTTCCTGTCTTCTTAATGATTTTTTGCTTTCTTTCTGTATGATGTTCTTGATGTCATCCCACAAATCTTCTGGTCTTCGGTCTTTAGTGTTTAATGTATCAAATATGTTCTTGAGATG
>NW_006408549.1:5064789-5072146 GCF_000296735.1 Chrysochloris asiatica
TCACTGGCTTTAGTGGTTGGTGCATAAATTTGAAGAATAGTGGTATTAACTAGTCTTCCTTGTAGGTACATGGATATTGTCCTATCACAGACAGCACTGTACCACATGACTGACCTGGATATGTTCTTTTTGACGACTAATGTAAGCAACACCATTCCTCTTCAATTTGTCATTCCTGGCATAGTAAACCATGTGGTTGTCAGATGCAAAAATTTTGGCCAATACCAGTCCACTGCAGCTCACTAATGCCTAAGATATCAATGTTTATGTGTTGCATTTCATTTTTGACAATTTCCAATTTTCCTGGAGTCATACTTCATAATTCCATGTTATGATTATTAATGGATGTTTACAGCGTTTCTCTTTATTTTGAGTTGTGCCCCATCAGCAAATGAAGGTCCCGAGGGCTTTACTCCCACAGGCTTTACTCCATTCACATCATCACAGTCAACTCTACTTTAAGAAGGCAGCTCTTCCCCAGTAGCACTTTGAGTGCCTTCCATCCTGAGGGGCTCATTTTGCAGCACTATATCTGACAGTGTTTCTCTGCTATTCATAAGTTTGTCAGCGATTAAATATTCGGAAGTAGTTCATCTCTCCTTCGTCCTAGTCTGTCTTCATCTGGAAGCTCATCTGAAATCTGTCTACACTGGGTGACCCTGCTGGTATTTAAAATACCCGTGCCATAGCTTTCAGAATCATAGCAACTCACAAGCCATGACAGTACGACAAACTAGTAGTGGTAAGAAGTTGATAGACTTCTTCAATTTCATCATCACTGACTTTGGTGGTTAGTGCGTAAATTTGAATAATAGTGGTATTAACTGGTCTTCTTTGAAGATATATAGATATTATCCTATCGCAGACAGCACTGTACTTCAACATAGATCTTGAAATTTTTTTTTGATGATTAATATTGCCATTCATGTGACTGTCAGATTCAAAATGGACAATACCAGTTCATTTCAGCTCTCTAATGTCCAGCATATGGAACTTTATGCATTCTATTTCATTTTTGACAATTTCCAATTTTCCTAGAACCATGTTTCATACATGATCTGATTATTAATGAATGTTTACAGCTGTGTTTCTCCTCATTTTGAGTTGTGCCGTATGAGTAAATGGAGGTCCAAAAGGCTTTACTCCATTTGGGTCATCACAGTCAACTCTATGTTGAGGAGACAGCTCTTCCCCAGTCATATTTTGACTGTCTTCCAACCTGAGTGGCTCATCTTCTGGCACTATATCTGATGATATTTTGGTGATCTTCATTATATTTCAATATTCTGGTGCTATCTGACAATGTTCTACTGCTAGTCATAAGGTTTTCAATGTCTAAACAATCAGAATTAGTCCACCTCTCCTTTCTAGTCAGAACTGAGTCTGGACACTCAGCTGAAGCCTGTCCACATGAGTATACCCTGCAGGTATTTTATGTCCTGGCACAGTTTCTAGCATCACAGCAACATGCAAGCCACCACATCATGACAAACTAACAGACAAGTGGTAGAAGGTCTTTTACATCTGCCAAAAACCTAGTTCCCCCAATTAAATGCCTCAAGGCACCCTACCCTGAAAACAAGCTTTCTGCCTGAAAGCACTAGGCTATATTCTCCATGGGCCGGAAGCCACCTCTCTGTCTTGTGCTCTTGATGCTGCTGCCTCTACTGCCACGGCTACTATGGTGCCACAGCTCTGTCTCCAGGATCATGAAGGTTTGGTGCACAGGGATGATAAAGTCCAGGGCATGAGCTCCACTCCTGGATTTTCTTTCTTGATCACAGTGATATCTCCCTATTTCCTACTCTTGAAATGACACATTTTATACCCAGCAAGATGGCAAAATGACCAACACCCAGTTCCAAGTTTTTACAATCACAATTAACCCTATTAACAATGACTTAGAACTGAATCATACAGCCATGGAATCCTATCAGCATCATCCCCCATCTTCCCTTAACAAGACCCATCAGTCATCAAGGAAATACACCTCATCAGCATGGTCCTCTGCAGTCATTTGATGGGAGTGACAAGGACTTTGGCAAGACGACCCACATCAAATAAATTACTACACCACAATCGTGATAGTTTAAAGTAGAAAAAACAGTTTGGTCCCCTCTTACTGAGCTCTGAGAGAGGTATCTGACTCCAATTAGTCACCGTTCATTTTAGCATAAAGGGTGCTAATGATTCTTTGTACTCATTTTGGATTCTAGTCAGTAATTCCAGTATATTAAGAAAAGTCTGTCACAATAACATTGTAACATAAATTCTGCCCAGTTGTCCCATAAGTATCTTAGTGATGTACAACATGAAGCAGTAGTTACCAGACTGTTTCAAAAGATGTCAGAAGCTCAACAGCTCATTGAAAACTATATTTTAATGTCAATTTGTAAATGAGTCAGAAAAATATCACTCAGAAACCGATAAAGAGACATGTCTTTATTCTCCATCATAAGTGACAATCCCAACTAAAAGCCAACCATTAAAAAGTCAAGTGACTACACAAAAGGCTTCCTTAACCCTCATTTAACAGGGGTCAAGACTGCCAATAGGCATTTGTACTGTAACGGCAGTTTTTAATATAATTTGAAATAGTTGCCAGTCCATCAGGAGGTTTCACTAAAACTCCATATTTCCAGTTTCACTTAGGAAATGCACAATGCAGCAACACCCGCTGTGCGTCCACAGGCTGCACACACTCTCCAGATCACTACCTGACCCACATCACTCATTTGTGCTAGCCTGGGGCTTGTATGGGTGCCCTTGTGTTCCCTTTCATGGCACTTCTCCTTTGCTTCAGCAAAAGCTGTTTTACTCAATGATTCTAACCTCAGAACTTTAACAATCAAAATACACCCAACCCATACTATTCCTTCAAATTTTGCTCACTCTCTATTTTGTTGCAAAATTCACATATACCAAAAATTACACTTCTGCTGTACGTCAGCTCCCAGAGACCCCCAAGCCCATAATTGTTGGTTTTGAGGGTCAAGGCTCTGGTCTCCCCTTCTCTGGCACTCTTATTCATAGAACCACCTACTTACTGAAGTAAGTGTCCTTAGGAAGAACATCTCACTTGCCAAGTAGTCCAAGCAGATCCTACCCACTTCCTCCAGCATCCTGGGCCTGCTCACTCTTGTATCTCTTGCCACTGTCTTTCAATTGCTTCCTTCTCCTCTCTCACCCCCTGGGTGTACAGCTCCAGCATCTGCTAACATTTATGGTTTGCATTCACCAACATAATTTTCAGCATGTCTCCATTTCCTTACCATGGCCCTCCTACTCAATTCCCTGCAGTGTAACTTCCAATGTTCTCCAACCAATCACACACCCACAGCACTGAATGTGTTAATAAAGATCACAGTTACTGTCACTTGCCAAATTGCCACTTGCAAATTGATTGATCAAGCCATGCTTCTCAAAATGTTCTCCTATTTAGCTTCAACGACATCAATCAGCCTCTGGTGGTTCCTTCACGGTATTCTTAGGTTACTCCCTGGCTCTTTCCTTCCATCAGTCCATTGAGAAAATAAAAAATAAAAAACCCTTATTAAGGAAAGTGTCAACAGTAAGTAAGTGGAGACTCTAATTAAGGAATCTGATAAACACTCAAAGGCTTTTTTCGGGAGAGTCCTACTAAATTTTTCGGGAAGTAAAAATTTACTTCACAATCTTGCACTTCTACCCAAACTCTGCAGCAGTCCAGCCAGACAAGACCATCCACTGACTGTGTCAAGTTCAGTCTAGACACACTCCTGCCCCTGGATTCAACTCAAGATCCGTTTTCCAAAGACAAGTGTAACCACAGAGACTTTGACCTCCTGAAATATTATACCACTTAAAGGAATCGCTGTTTTGCATGTGTTTTAATAAAGTCCAGTTCCTTCACTGGTTTCTAAAGGAAATTTCTGAGGTTTTATTGATATTTGTAGAGTAATTTGAAAAGGTCACACTGCATAGAAAATAGTTCACATGGAAAACCTCCATTACGCTTGCCTCTACCTAAAATCCACCTTCATACAACTATCAGTGATCCTTATGACTCCCAACCTTTTCAGTTCCTTCTTCTTTCAGAAATCTGAGAACCAGTCAGGCCCCAGAATGTCTACCCAAGCTTACCAAAGAACCCTCTCAAGAAGCATGTTTCCCAGCAAAGGAATCAACACATCAATCAATGATCAAGATGACTCCACTTGGTTTATAATTCATATTTCTGTTTAAATGCAGCTCTTGCATCCTCAAGAAAATTATAAACAGCCCTAAAACCCAACAGTCCACACTCTGGACCCTGTAAAATATTGTTATAAACATCTGCCAAAAGCATGAGAAGAGGTGACACAAAACAAGAAACACCAGCGTAGTGGCCCAAATGGTGGGCTTCAAATATGTACGTTCAGTACCCAGTGATGATCCTGTAAGTCAGACTTGGTAAATCCTTCTCGCTTGACAATAACTGTGTTCATATGATTCAACTCTAGCCAATGAGACATCAGGGAGCATCTGTTTCTTCACTTTTATGAAGAAATTTGAAATATGCAGTCTTTTGCCACAGCTTTAAGTAAGCTAATGCCTCTAAATTTAACCATGAGGTGAGGACACAATTAAAATTAAAGATTCTGTATCAAGGCTGGCAGAGTAAGAAAACCATGGGACCCAGCGACACAGTTGAGATGCTCCAACTATCCACCTCTGCACTTCTTGTTGTTGAGCTAACAAGTGTCTTTCCTGATGAAGCAAAAATTCGACAGATTTCTAGGAGCCCTGGTAGTGCTTTAGGATCAGCACTGATCTGCTAACCGCAAGGTCAGCAGTTCAAATCCACCAGACTCTCTGTGAAACAAAGCTAAAGATTTCTTGCTCCCATAAAGATTTGCAGCCTTAGAAACCCTAAACAGAATCCCTATGAGTCAGAAACAACTCAATGGCAGTGATTTTGGGGTTTTTAGAGGTTTTCGGTTACTTGTTGATACACATGTTATGACAGAAGTCAAAAGGCATCACTTAAAACTGATAATCAACAGAAATGTATAAATATTTTAATGTTAATAGGCACATGTGAATAAGTAATTATATCATCAATCCTTGGATGGGGGAGGGTGAAGGACATGGAAATTGCCAAGTTCATCAGTGCTCGTGGAAAAAAGTAAAAAAAAACAACCCATAAAACTAAAAGTCCACAAGAGCCAAACTATGACCTTGAATATATCCCACCTGAATTTAGAGATCATCTGAAGAAAAGATTTGATGCATTAGAAGCTAAAGACTGAAGGCCAAAAGAGTTGTGGGATGACCCCTGAACATAAAATTTTTGACTCCCAGAACTTCTCTATTCACTGAATGGAAGTGGATCTTTATTTTCACTGAGGGGGAGAAGGAGAGGAGGGGTTGCTCTTGCAGTCTCAGGGGTAGCCCAGGCAGGAGAGGTAGAGGAGGTGGAAGGGGAGGCAGGACAGACAGGCACATTCAGTGTAACTTTTCTCAAAAAGTGCAAGGTTTTTGCACATGCTGGTATAACTGCGGCAATTGTTGTTGTTAAATGCCAACAAATCTGTTCCAACTCATAACAACCGTGCTGCAGCAATGGCAGCATGAATTTCATTTTCATTTTTAACAATGGTCCTTACACTAAATTCACTGGTCTTGAAATAGCAGGCACCTACAGCCAATCTACGGTATATATCAAGTCATTCAACTTTTTCCTGTAAAGTACAACTTTGATTTTATTGAATGAAATCTCCATATAAGGGGATCCAAACAGTTCAAACTCATGTTCTTCAATTGTCAACTGTACATAAAGAGTTCTAAAGGTAACTTCTAAAACAGAAATACACATCTTGCAAATTATCAGAATGTGCTCCGTTGAAGGGTACACAGGACCCTGGTAACACTGCTGCTGTGAAGTGGTACTCAGTAGCTCAGAGCAAGAATAAAGAAGACAGTTTACATTGCACTGTCTCCTCTTTCTTAGTTGTGCTCCACTTGCAAATATTATCTCAAAAACTATTTAAAAGGTTAAAGCCTTTTTATATGGTATCTTTGGTCAGACTCATATCTTAACAAACATGTACTTAGTGTCTATTCTTCCAAAGTGGGTGCCATATTTGTGGGTATTGCTTCATTACAAGGACAAGCAGGATAAATTTTTACCTTAAGGGTATTAATGTTTCCAGTTTCTGTGTGATTATGATCTGTAGGAAAAGGAAAAACAACAACAACAACAAAAACAGACAATACTGGCTTTCTTTAAAAGTCCTTTAAATCATTTCTGTTCTTAAGCAATCCATTGCCAAACATCAGTTTCTCTCTACCTTTATATCCAAAGATAAACTGCTTTTCAAAGGCACTTCTTATTTTACCAGACACAATATAAAAATCAAGATTCCCAAAGTTTTGTTGGATGTAGCTGGATCAGGGCAAGATTGGAGTGAATGTCAGTTTCTTCAAACAAAAGAAGAGAAAGAAAGATTTTGTTCACGTTTTGTTTGAATCTCTTTCCTCTTTAGAATTGCCGTGCCAAGTTTCTACCTGAAAATATGTGCCTGGAATGGATGTGTTGACAGACCTTTATCTGGAGAGATGTGGATGTAAAACAATAATTCTTTAACCAGGTGTGCTCGGTATTCTACATTATTTTTAAAGCTCCACAAGCATTTGTTAAGGAAACTTATATCCTTTGTAATACTAAATCAGGGCAATTTAAAACTTTACTTAGCTTGTAAAAGTCTTGCACATTAGAGATTGCAAAACTATGCTATTCAACCATGCAGATGTGACATTAATGAGACGTAAATTCATGTACTTATTAAACAATCTCAATAAGCCCACAAAAGGGTTTTAAGCATGACATCATCAAGAAAAGGATAAAAAGTTAAGAAAACGTGTATGTATTTTGGTCCTTTTTACTTCTCAGACTATCTTCCTCTTCAGAACTTTTTCTGTTTCCAATTGATTTTTTCAGTAGGAGGACTACAAGCCCTAAGGCCCACTTTGGATATTCTACCGATGTTGAAATTTTTCAGATACCGTGATAAATGGATGACATATTTTATTACCTACTGAAATAGGTCTCATGTGGTCAGTGTCATTGTTTCTAGTTTGAACAATTACATTTTAGAAATAAGTCTACATTTTTATTACAAGACATTCCTCCACCTCCTTTCTCTTAAAATCATTAAAAAGTCTTGACAGGCTTTTTGTATTTCTACACCCTATTCTAATCATCTTTTTCCCAGTTGCAGCACCAATTCCAGCCTTTAATTGGAATTGGAACTGATTCAATGTGCTCTTTGAGCAGCTTTCAAACTAGTTCTGGTCAGACAATGTCACTTTCCTGCTTGTTGTTGTTGTTGTTGTT
>NW_006408549.1:5072246-5074182 GCF_000296735.1 Chrysochloris asiatica
AGGTTCTTCAGGAGCACAATATAAGAGTTCCCAAATATGTATTCTCCGCAATATTGTCCATAGCTTGTTATGATCAACACAGTTAAAAGCCTTTGTATAGTCAAGAAAGCATAGGTAGACAACTTTCTGGTCTTTTCTGCTTTCAGCCAAGCTCCATCTGATATCAGCAATAATGTCCCCCATTCTGAGTTCTCATGTGAACCTTACACAGTTCCCTGTCAAAATACTGATTCAGCCATCTTTTTTATCTTTAGCTAACTTTTACTTGCATGTTATATTAATGGTATTGTCCAATGGTTTCTGCATTCCATTAGGTTACCTATCTTTGGAATGAGCACAAATATGGATCTCTTCCAAACAGCTGGCCTTCCAAATTTCTTGGCATAGATGAGTTAGTGCCTCCAGTGCTGCATCAGTTTGATGAAAGATTTCCATTTGTATTCCATCAATTTCCAAAGCCTTGTGTTTATCAATGCCATCAGTGAGCTTTGGACTTTCATTCAGTTCCATTGGCTCTTGATCATATGTTATCTCATGAAATGCTTGAATATCTTCCTTTTTTTTTTTTTTTTTTTTTTTGTTACAGTAACACTGAGTAGTCCTTCCATCTTTTTTTGATGCTTTCTGCATCACTCAATATTTTGTCCATAGAATATTTCAGTATTGCAACTCAAGGCCTGAATATTTTACTCAGTTCTTTCAGCTTGAGAAATGCTGACTGTGTTCTTCCCTTTGGGCTTTCTAACTCCAGGTCCTTGCAGATTTCATTATAATATTTGACTCTGTCTTCTTGAGCTGCCCTTTAGAATTTTCTGTTCAACTCTTTTACTTCCTCATTTTCTTCCATTCGCATTAGCATCTCTATACTGGAAAGCAAGTTTCAGAGTCTCTTCTGACATCCATTTTGGTCCTTTCCTTCTTTCTTCTTAATGACCTTTTGCTTTCTTCATATGATGTTCTTGATATTATCCCACAACTCTTCTGGTCTTTGGTCATTAATATCTAACATATCAACTCTGTTCTTGATATTATCTCTAAATTCAGGTGGATTAGAATATGTTCAAGGTCAAATTTTGACTCTCGTGGACTTGTTTTCATATTTTTTGGCTGCAGCCTGAACCTGCATATGAGCAATTAATAATCTGTTTCACAGTCTGCTGCTGACCTTTTTTTGGCTGAAGATAAGGAGCTTTCCCATAGTCTCTTCCCACAAATACAATCCATGTGATTTCTGTATATGCCATCTGATGAAATCTATGTGTATAGTCATCTTTGATGTTGTGTAAAAAGGACTTTGCAATGAACAAGTCATTGATCTTTTAAAATTACTATCATGTGATCTCCAGCCATATTACTATCACCAAGGACATATTTTCCAGTTTCCAATCTTTCCTCTTTGTTTCCAACTTTTGCATTCTAATCACCAGTACATCTTGATTATCAGTATATCTTGATTAAATGTTTGATCAATTTCAGACTTAAGAAGTTGATGTTGTTCTTGTTGTTAGGTGCCATCAAGTCAGTACCGACTCATAGTGACCCTATGCACAACAGAATGAATCACTGCCCGGTCCTGGGCCTACCTCACAATTGTTGCCATGCTTGAGCCCACTGATGCTGCCACTTGGCCAATCCATCTCACTGGGGGTCTTCCTCTTTTTCTCTGACACTCCATCTTACCAAACATGGTATCTTTCACCAGCGACGGGTCCCTCCTGACAATATGTCCAATGTATGAGTATGAAGTTTGGCCATCCTGACCTCCAAGGAGTACTCTAGCTGCACTTCTTCCACCAGAGATCTGTTTGTTCTTTTGGCAGCCCATGGTACTTTCAATATTCTCCTCCAACGCCATAACTCAAATGCATCAATTCTATGATCTTCCTTATTCACTGTCCAGCTTTCGTATGCATATGAGGTTATTGAAAATACCATG
>NW_006408549.1:5083187-5091163 GCF_000296735.1 Chrysochloris asiatica
TATCCTTCTCCAGTGACTGCTCCCTCCTGACAATATGTCTGAAGTATGAGAGACAAAATTTGGCCATTTTGGCCTCCAAGGAGCACTCTGGCTGCACTTCTTTCAAAATGGATCTATTGGTTCTTTTGGCAGTCCATGACACTTTCAATAGTCTTTTCTAACACCATAACTCAAAAGCATCAATTCTGCTATGATCTTCCTTATTCACTGTCTAGCTTTCGCATGCATATGAGGTTATTGAAAATACCATGGTTTGGGTCAGGTACACCTTAGTCCTCAAGCTGACATCTTTGCTCTTCAACACTTTTAAACGGTCCTGTGTAGGAGATTTGTCTAATGCAATTTGATTGATTTCATTTGATTTCTTGACTGCTGCTTCCATGAATGTTGACAGTTGATCCAAGAAGAATGAAGTCCTTGACAACTTGAATCTTTTCTCCATTGATAAGAATGGTGTTTATTGGTCCAGTGCTGAGGATTTTTGTTTTCTTTACATGGAGATGTAATCCATACTAAAGGCTGTGCTCTTTGATCTTCATCAGTAAATGTTTTAAGTCCTCCTCACTTTCATCAAGCAAGGTTGTATCATTTGCATATCATAGGTTGTTAATGAGTCTTCCTCCAATCCTGATGCCACATTTTTCTTCATATAACCCAGCTTCTCGGATTATTTTCTCAGCATATAGGTTGAATAAGTATCGCTCCCATCATGCGCTCAGAGTAAAAGTTAAATCCTTGCCTAGTCCAAGAGGCCCACCTCATCTACCACCCTTCCCTCTGTTCCAGCTACTCTAGCGTCCTTGCTGAAGTATGAGATTCCCATCCTAAATCTTTGCATTAGTTCTTTCCTCTGCTTTTAACACTTTCCCCAGAGGGAACACAAAGCCTCCAAGTCTTTGTCCAGAATTCACCTTCTCAGTGAACCTTGCCTTGACCACCCTATTTAAAATTACAACAACTCTCTCAGCATAGAAATCCCTTTCCTCCTTCCTTGCTGTTTTTCTCTACAGAACGTGTCACTTCCACACATACTATATTACTAACTTATATATTATGTCAATTATCGGATCTCCAGTTCAGTCTAGAGTGGAAACTCCATGAGGGCAGAGCTTCGTGTCTGTTTTGTTCACTACTGTGTTTCCAGCCCCGAGAACAGTGTCAGACACATGGTCGGTCAGCCAAGAACCTGACAGGCTTGCCCAGCACAGCTCCAGACGACACCATCTCCATGACCCTGGAGTGGTGAAGCCCTGCAGAGCTCTCGGTATTTGCTACTACCTGCCTTGTGATTTGTAGTACAGCAGACATCAAAAATGGTCTAAGTAGTCCAGGAAGCTCTCTTTTTCACTTCTTTTAGCTTTTATGATGTTATTTTTCTTATGTTGTAAGCACATGATAAGGAACCCTGGTGGCGCTGTAGGATAAGCACTGGACTGCTAACCACAAGGTTTGTAGTTCAAACCTACCAGTTCTCATGGAGCAAAAGATGAGCCTTTTTGCTCTGGTAAAGATTGGAGTCCTGGGGTGGCGCCATAGGATAAACACTTGACCTCAAAATCGGTTTGAACTGCAAGGTTAGCAGTTCAAAGTTATCAGCTGCTCCTTGGAAACTCTATTCAGGGTCAGCGACTATTAACAACAAACAATAAAAAAGATTTAAAGCATCAGAAACTCTATACAAGGTCACTATGAGTCAGAAATGCCTCGACGGTACTTAATAACAAACAACAACAAAGATTTAAAGCATCAGAAACTCTATACAAGGTCACTATGAGTCAGAAATGCCTCGACGGTACTTAATAACAAACAACAACAAAGATTTAAAGCATCAGGAACCCTATCCAGAGTTGCTATGAGTATGAACTGATTCAAGGGCAGTAGGTTTGGTGTGGTTTTAGAAGTAGGCTGATAGGTACTACATAGGGAAAAGAATATCTGATTCTATAATAACAGAAATTTGCATCAATTTCATCAGAATCTGTAAGAATTCCTTTAAATCAGGAGATCGCATAGGATCTATATTTCTGCCAAACCTCTGAAAACCAGGTTAGTAAACCACCACTCCTGCTAAACACTACTCTTGGTTGTTTCAAGTTTTCATGTATTTTCTCAAATGTGAAAACAGTTTCTTCAGAGAGATACTACTAGTAAATTAATTGGTAATTAGGAAAGAATCTAAAATGCTAAATCTTCCCATGTTTCATAAAGATAAACCAAGGAGAAGTTGGAAAGGTTTTTTTCAAAGTTTTTTTTCAAACCATTGAAAATAAATTGCTGATTCTTTCTATAATTCTTCATTCATTCTAACTATTTGGAAGAATATTCTTTTAAATGTAACACAGACAACAAATCTCAAGTTGATAGGTTCCTTGCTGCAGCTGCCAAACCTTAGCAAGACCATTTGTTTTCCTTTTGTTTTTCATAATTCACATGGATTTGACAATACAATAGTTGGTACTGTAGTGAAGCTACATTTCCTGAGAGAGGATATTCCCCTTGGCAACTTAAGAGCTGAATAGGATTATAGATGCCACTTCATACTGCAGCTCATACAATTTACAATGAAACATTGCAAATATTGAAAGGCACGAGTTATATCTACTCTCTTAAACATACCAGCACTTGCTTTGCACACAGGTGTGTGCATGCACACATGCATACATGCATTTTAGTTTGTATGTACTCCAAATTATATGCTTCTGTGAGTGGATTTCTAATATTTCTAGCCAATGCTGTGTACAAAGCAGAAATTCAGAATTAATGTTTGTAGACGAATCTGGTTCCAAAAAGATCTGATTTGATATTATGTTATCACCCATAGGAAAGGAATGTCTAGGAACCCTTATCCCAGAAGCTACACTACAGCATGTTCACTTTTTCACTACACTTTTTGAGACAATTGTAGAGTCACATGCAATTGTAAGAAATCATACAGAAAGGTCCCATATACTCTTTACTTTGTTTCTCCCAATGGCATCATCTTGCAAAAGTATGGTACACCATCACAGCCATAATACTGAGAGTTTAGTTTAGTTGTATCTCCTGGGAGGGATAGAGAAAAATATGTCTATTCCATCTTCTGGTAGCATAAGCTCTTCAGCATACTAATTGTTAACAGCAAACTGTGAAAAGTACAGAATGTTCACAACATCAACAGTGTGTCCTCGCTGATCCCTCTCTACTTGCTTCATGTTTTACCCAAATGCCCTATCTTCTGTAAAACCTTTCCTGAACTACTTGAGTCAGAATGAGCTGCTCTTTCCCTAAAGTGTCCTCAGCATATAACTGACTCTCCTGTGATGCTAGAATCATTCAATGTCTCTTCATTGCTTATATAAGTAAAGTAGACTAAGAACGAGGACTGTGTCAAATTCATATTTGAATTATCAACATCTAAATGCCTAGCGCTGTGGGTTAATGTGCCAGACTGCGAAGCCGTGTGAACAGCAAGGTCGGTGGTTCAATCTTATCAGTTGCTCTTTGGAAACTCTATACAGGGCCGCTATGGATCGGAGTCGACTCAACAGCACTTAACAACAACAATAAAATGTCTAATGTTGTTGCTGTTAATGCTAAGTGTCATTGAGTTGGTCCTGACTCATAGTGGCCCTGTATAGGGTTTCTGAGGAGCGGCTAGTGGATTTGAACTGCCGACCTTGTAGTTCAAACCAACCCTGCGGTTCAGTGCTTCTCCTACAATGCCACACCAAGACTCCAAATGCTTAATAACAGACATTTATTACTCACATAGTATGGGGCACATAGTGGGCACTACTTAAATACTGGTTAGCCAAATAAATAAATGAAACATCCATTCAGCAGTTATCCATATGTTCCAGAACTCAAAATTTAGTTATTGTTAAATAGAATAATGTTAAATTGTTTCAACATCTGGCAGAGTAATCAATCAATTCACGATTATTTCTTCCTATGGGGAAAATAGATGCTCACAATTATATTCAAAGTGCAATTGCTGAGGATTAGTACTTTTTCCAAATGAATAAATAAATGAGCTATTTTTTAAATACTGTCTGTCCAGACCTGTATTTAAAAGTATAAAAGATGTGAAAATTAGGATATCCTGCCTTCAAAAGTGTAACATATATTGTAGAGACAAAATATATGCAAAAATCAAAGAGTAAATCATCAAGTTTTGTGTGGTACAGCGTAGTATAAACAGTGAGTAAAACTGTAGTGTAGGGAAAGATGAAAATATTAGTCACTGGCATCAGAGAGAATTTCATGAAAGAGGTAGGACTTACAAAGATGGTTTAGATTTAGTTGGACAGAGAAAAGACCAAAGAGAAGGACATTTTAGGATTGGAAACAAACATAGGAAGATATAGGGATAGAAATAAAAGTAGCATTAACTGTGAAAACGAAGGAATTTACTTCAAACTAGGAGATAAGGCTGATAAATTAAGATTTGGAATTGAAAGACCACTGAGTGAGAAGTTGAGAAATCACATCCGTCTGAACTATAAAATAGTTTACACAGAGCTTTCAAACATGCATTATCTCATTTAAGCCTCTAAGTATGTCTGATAAAATGCAGAACAGGAACATGAAGTGATGTGAATATAGATCTCTGGATACTCACCTTTGTGATATGTAAACACCATCCTCTCTCTGCAACGCTACAAATAACTCTTCTATTTTTTGTGGGGGTTGGGACGACATTATTTTCCCCAGTAAGATAAGTAAAAAAATGTTGCCACTGGAGTTCCAGTTGATACACACATGGGTTTATTCCAAACAAAATGTTTTGAGCTTGTCTTTGTAATCAGTAGCTGACTGCAAACAAGTTCTCTCATCTGACTTAGTCTAGTTAGGGTGCTTTCAATAAACAAATACTTTCTATGCCATGGGGAAAAAAATTATTTTGAGATCAGGGATAATATAAAATTTTTAACAAAACTCAAGTGAACATTTTCCCAAATCATCACCACTTTGCAATGAATTTACAGGAATGCTGGCTGGTATAAAATAACACATTGTAGATGGATGAAGCATTTTAAGGAAGGTTGGGAAGGCTTCAAAGATGAGCCAAGACTACTGAAAATGTGAGGGCCTAAAAGGCACAAAGTGACTGGCTTACAAGTTTTCAACACGGAGTTTAGTTTCAGAGTGGGGAGCGGGGTGGGGGAAGGTAGACTCCCCACTGAATAGTTTTCATCTTGTCTAGACAGCTCTGGTGAAAGGAGATGGGGATAAGATTCTTATGATTCAATAGAGAGTGTTATCATGACTAATTGTTATCATGAAAAGGTAGAAGTTTTGTAACAAAAAGTGGGCAGTAGTTAATCTTACAGTCCAAGAACAGAGAACCTCAAGGGAAAAGAGCATGAGTGGAATGTGGGACCTTATCCAGAGAAACAGCAATACCAGAGATGGAGGCAGAGATGAGGGCATGGAGACAGAGAGCAGCTGAGGACTCTAGACTCATGGAAAAAAAAAGGCTGGGTGCTGGCAGCCAGGTGCTGGTGGCCAGAAAGCAGGCTTACAGAATGTGTCCTTTGGTTGTTTAAGTGATTATATATTCCTGAGTGTTTTTGTGTACATCACCCTCACCCCGCACCAAAAAAAAAAAAACCAAAGCACAAAAAAATCCAGAGACCATAGAAGCAAATACTGTTGAATGATGATACACAGAGGAAATTGTAATCAATGCAATGAAACGATGAATGTAAAACTGATATTCCCCCATGTAAACTATCACTTAATTCACAAAAACTTGGGGGGGAAAAACAAAGATGAGTCAAGAGAAGGAAGACCATCAACCTCAACAAATGAAGAAACTGTGGCTGAAGTCCAGAATCTGGTAGAAGACTGAAATTACCATTGCTGTAATGGTTTCTGAAGTTAGGATCTCACATGGTTTTGGCATTTTCAATTTTAAGTGAGCATCTTGGCCTCAACAAGCCTTCGGTTTCATGGGTGTCAAAAGCATTGCACAGTGATCAGCTAGCTCAAAGAGCAGATCTTTTTTTTTTTTTTTATAAATGTTTTATTGTGACTTATGTGATAGTTTACATGGGAGAACATTAGTTTTACATTCATTGTATCGTATATCGTTTCATTGCCACGGTTACAATCCCCTCCATGCATCATCAACCAACCAAAGGGTATACCCTGCAAGCCTGCCCCCTCCCTCCCCCCACCCCCTGGTCATCAACACACAGCTCCTCTCCCTCTCTGGGTCTCAAGTCCCCAGCTACTCCATCTCTCCACATCATGGTCTCTGCCTCCATCTCAGGCATCACTGCTTCTCTGGGTAAAGAGCAGATCTTTCCAAGCATCTTTTAAGCTACTGAATACAATTTATGGAAAGAATCATAACTGGGTACAAGTCTTGGATTTACCAATTTGGCCCACAGAGCAAGGTTCAATTGAAACAGTGGATTCCAACCAGTTAAATTCAAGGCAAAGAGGTCAGCTCAGCAGATTATGGTGACTGTTTTTTAGGATTCCAAAGGGATAATCTTGCTAGAGTTTCTCAAAGGACACAGGACAATCACAGTGACTTATACTGAAGAAGTTTTAAGCCAACGAAAACTGCACCAATGAGGAAAAGATCAGGAAAGTATGCCGAGGAGATTTTTTCTATCATGACAATGCACCTGCTCATTCTTCATGGGTAGCCAGGGCTGTCCTACAAGAATTTACCCTATCCACTCCCCACCTTTTTGTTTCCCAAACTCTAAGAACATTGAAAAGAAGCACAATTTGAGTCCCTCAAGAATGCCAAAACTGCCATTTTGATGTGGTGCAAATTAAAAGTCTAAAATTCTTTGAGGAAGGATTAGAGAGATGGAAACACTGCCTTCAGAAGTGTAGAGATGTAGAGGAAGGACGGGTTGAGAGATAGTAGCTTCACATTTTGATACTTTTGTTCAATACAGCTTTCTATGATTTTGAAGCAGTATATTTTTACTTACCCTCATACCTCTGACAAAGAAAGAAATACTGAAAAAGGGAGGCCAGAGAGGTGGTAAGGACCCTAAGCACCTAAGGGAAGACAGCAGTGAGTATGGGTAAAGAAGGAGCAAATCTAGGAGATATTCCAGAAATGATGATAGCTGACAACAGAGGTAGGGGGAAGGACGTCCGGGAGAAAGCTTAGGGTTTCAGTTGTAAGCAATGAGGCAAACACTACTGTCCAGTCAGGTGAATTGTCAAATAAGAATGATACCTCTAAGAAACTCTGGTAGCACTGTGATTAAAGTGCTTGGCCACTAACCCAACTGTTGGCAGTGGCAGTTCAAAGATTCTAACTATCCATGAGGGAAAAAATGTGGCAGTCTGCTTCCAAAAAGGTTCACAGCCTTGGAAAGCCAGTTCTACCTTGTCATAGAGCTACTATGCACCACAACCAACTCCACACAAACACAGGCCAAAAGGGTGAAAGGTAAGAAGCCAGGAAACAAACAATAAATGTTGTCCAGAGCCACATTTGAACTGCCAGCTGGTCAACTCAAGCAAGACGACTCCAGATGCCTTATGGTAGCTATAGTGTTTGGTGCCCCCCACATACTTTCCCACCTTTGGCTTTCTTTTTCTTTAAGGTACTTCTCTCTGAGCCCCAGATCCTAATCTAAATTAGCAGTTAATCACAATACCACTCCTTACCCCTCACTCCAAATCCAATCTACACAGATGGAATAACCCAAGCAAAACCAATCAGAATGTTCCCTAGTATTGATATCTGGATGTGGCAAAGAAAATTTCTGCTTCCATTGAGATTGCTAGGATGTAAGTTTGGAGCACTAGGCACCCACCTTGCTTACCATGTGCTCAGAGCCTGTCTCTAGAATGAAGCCAGGCAGTATAAACTGAGCTGAGATAAAGATGATAGGGATAGAGATGGTCCCATATTACATCATTTGAGCTCTGCATCTACACATGTCTAACGCGGCTGCACCTTTGAACTCTGAAGTTATGAAAGTTACAAATACAAATACAAAGTACTTCATTTG
>NW_006408549.1:5091613-5110216 GCF_000296735.1 Chrysochloris asiatica
GTGTAACAATTATGAGGATGGCCCAGGATCTGGCAGTGTTTCATTCATTGTGCACAGGGTCACTATGAATCCAAACTGACTCAATGGCACCTACCAACAACAACAACAACAAAGCTTTACAGCCTTGGAGACACTACACAGAATCACTGGGCCTCTCTCTACAGCAGTGAGTTTGGTTTGCATTACAGGAATACTGCAAGTGCTTTAACAAATAGAAATTTATTTTAACACAGTTTAGGAGTCTAGAAGTCTGAATTCAGGGCATTGGCTATAGGCTTTCTCTCTGCCAGTTTTGAGGGAAGCTCTTTGTCATTTTTCAGCTTTATTACTAGATTCTTTGGCATTCATGTGTTGTGTGCATCTTAATCTCCATTTGTGCCTGCTTGCTTAATCTGCTCTTCACTTATTCAACCTGTATGATGAACATATAATCCTAGAAACTGGATCATATGAAGAAGAATCTGGCATTATCATTGTTGGAAGACTCATTGCCCACTTGTAATATGCAGGTAACACAATTTTACCTGCTGGGAGTAAAGAGGACTTAAAATACTTACTGATGATAAAGACTAGAGCATTCAGTATGGATTGCACCTCAATGGAAAGAAAACTAAAATCCTCACAAGTAAACTAATAAATAACATTATGGTAAATGGAAAAAAAAGATTAAAATCATCATAAACTTCATTTTGCTTGAATCTACAATCAACACTTGTAGAAGCAGCAGTCAAAAACATCAAACAACGTATTGCATAAGGCAAATCTGTTGTACACGACCTCTTTAAAGTATTCAAGAGGTCAGTTTGAAAACTAATACCTAAGTCATGCTATTCTCAATCACTTCATATGGATGTGAAAGCTGGACAATGAATAAGGCAGACAGTAGAAAAATTGATGCATTTGAATTCTGGTATTGGTGAAGAATATTGAAAAGTATCATGGACTGCTAAAAGAAGCACAGCCAGAATGCTCCTCATGTCTCATACTGTGGACATGTTGTCAAGAGGGACCAGTCCCAGAAGAAAGACATCATGCTTGTCACCAAGTGAAGGGTCAGTGAAAAAGAGGATGACCTTTTGATACAGTGGTAGCAACAATGGGCTCAACATAATAGCAATTTTGAAGCTGGTGCAGGATCTGGCAGTGTTCTGTTCTGTTGTACATAGAGTCACTATGAGTTGGAACCAACTGGATGGCACCTAACAACAATATATCTCAAAAGGACATCAATTTAAGACACACCCTACACTAAAATGACCTCATTGAAATAACAAAGTAAATTCATTCCCAAATGGGATCGTAACCACAGGTATTATGGTGGTGGTGGTGGTGGTGTGCCATAGAGTCGGTTCCGACTCACAGTGGCCTTGCATAGGGTTTCCTAGGCTATAAATCTTTGTTGTTGTTGCTAGGTACCATCAAGTCAGTACTGATCCATAGTGACCTTATGCACAACAGAACGAAACACTGCCCGATCCTGAGCCAACCTCACTACTGTTGCTACGCTTGAGTCCATTGATGCTGCCACTTGGCCAATCCATCTCGTTGGGGGGGTCTTCCTTTTTTCTCTGACCCTCCACTTACCAAACATGATATCCTTCTCCAGCGACTAGTCCCTCCTGATAACATGTCCAAAGTATGAGAGACAAAGTTTGGCCATCCTGGTCTCTAAGGAGCACTCTGGCTACACTTCTTCCAACACAGATCTTTTGGTTCATTCGGCAGCCCATGGCACTTTCAATATTCTTCTCCAATACCTAACTCGAAGGCATCAATTCTTTTATGGTCTTCCTTATTCACTGTCCAGCTTTCACATGTATATGAGTTTATTGAAAATACCATGGCTTGGGTCAGGCGCACCTTAGTCCTCAAGCTGACATCTTTGGTCTTTAACACTTTAAAAAAAGGTCTTGTGCAGTAGGTTTGCCTAATGCAATACATCGTTTGATTTCTTGACTGCTGCTTCTGTGAGTGTTGATAGTTGATCCAAGAAGAATAAAATCCTTGACAACTTCAATCTTTTCTCCATTGTTAAGAATGTTGTTTATTGGTCCAGTGGTGAGGATTTTTGTTTTCTTAACATTGAGATGTAATCCATACCGAAGGCTGTGCTCTTTGATCTTCATCAGTAAATGTTTTAAGTCCTCTTCACTTTCAGCAAGTAAGGTTGTATCATCTGCATATCGCAGGTTGTTAATGAGTCTTCCTCCAATCCTGATGTCACATTTTTCTTCATATAACCCAGCTTCTCGCATTATTTGCTCAGGCATACAGGTTGAATAAGTATGGTGAAAGAATACAACCCTGTCGTACACCTTTCTTAATTTTAAACCATTCAGTGTTCCCATGTTCTGTTCTAACAACTGCCTCTTGGTCCATGTACAGATTCCTCATAAGCACAATTAAGTGTTCTGGAATACTCATACTTCATAATGTTGTCCAGAGCTTGTCATGATCCACACAACCGAACGCCTTTGCATAGTCAATAAAGCACAGATAAACATCTTTCTGATATTCTCTGTTTTCAGCCAAGGTTCATCGGACATCAGCAATGATATCCTTTGTTCCATGGCCTCTTCTGAATCCGGCTTGAACCTCTGGAAGTTCTCTGTCAATGTATGATTGTAGCCGTTTCAGTATTACCTTTAGCAAAACTTTACTCGCATGGGATATCAATGAGATTGTCCAATGATTTCCGTATTCTGTTGGGTCACCTCTCTTTGGAATGGGCACAAATATGGATCTCTTCCAATCAGGTGGCCAGATAGTTGTCTTCCAAATTTCTTGGTAGAGATGAGTGAGTGCCTCCTGTGCCACCTCACTTTCTTGAAAGATTTCAATTTTTATTCCATCAATTCCTGGTGCCTTGTTCTTTCCCAATTCCTTCAATGCACCCTGGACTTCCTCCTTCAGGATCATTGGTTCTGGATCATAGGCTAAAGCCTCATCTTTTGCCTGTGGAACAGCTGGTAGTTTCGAATGGCTGACCTCGAGGTTAGCAGACCAACTCATAATCACTACCCTACCAGAACTCCTTACAGGCATTACAGGGGCTAGGATTTACATCACATATTTTGGGGGAACACAATTCAATCCATAACAGCTAGATTACATTCACTTTCAACCAAATGTTTTGACTCAACATCATTGCCAATCTTCACTAGCTCCTGGTTTGCCTCTTTCTGTGAGTAACACCATAATTGCCCCTGTCACTCACCAAAAGTGCAAAGTTATCTACGCATTCCTACACATATTCAATCCATCAGTCACTAAATCTCATCATTCTACCCTCCTCAGATATCTTTTTTCTGTTCTTACCAATAAAATTTTCACCACTTCAATTCCAGTTTTCCTTATTTCCCCTACTTAGCAATAGAATTATACCTAACTCATTTCAATGATCACTTTCTCTTTGGATTTTTTTCCTTATCTGCCCTGGCCAATTCAATCTCCTGCCTTTTCCTTTCCCTTTCAACATTCTTCACCCTGCTGTCCTACTCAAGCTTACAGTTCATCCAAGATTTCTTCTAGATTACTTCTCCTGGCCTGACTCTTTCCCACAGGTTGTGCTGAATATCCTTTCTATGATGTTCAAGTACCCTCTACTGACCTCCTTCTAAGTGGATCACACTCTGAGTTAAAATAATCCAAATTATGTCACCTGGCTGAAAGCTTTACAAGGGAAAGATTCACGTCATGGAGATGATCTGACTAGTATTATTTATTGTTGTTAAGTGCCATTGAGTTGGTTCTGACTCATGGCAACCCTGTATAGGGTTTCCAAAGCTTTATCTGTGTGGGAGCAGAATGTGCAGGAGCAGAAAGCCTCATCCTTCTCCCACAGAGCAGCTGGTAGGATGATTTGGGGAACCTACCTTGTGGTTCACAGTCCAGTGCTTATCTTACAGAGCCACCATGCTTCTTTACTAGCGTATGTTGTTGTTGTGAAGTGCCGTTGAGTGAGTTCTGACTCATAGTGACCCTACATAGGGTTTCTAAGGAACAGCTAGTGGGCTTGAACGGCCAACCTCATGGTTAGCAGTCCACTGCTTATCCTACAGTGCCACACTAGGACTACTTACTAGTACATAGTGGTGCTGGTGATGGTGTTCCACAGAGTCGTTTCCAAATCATAGTGACCTTGCATAAGGTTTCCGAGGCTGTAAATCTTACAGGAGCAGAAAGTCTCATCTTTCTCCTGTGAAACGTTCTGGTAGTTTCGAACTGATGACTTTGAGTTTAGCGGCCCAACCCGTAACCATGATACTACCAGAGCGTAGCATATAGTAGGAACTTATGTTTTTGAACTGATAAAGTGCACTGTGCTCCCTTCATGCTCGTAACCTCTCATGTGGCACATACTGGCTGTATAAATGAAGGGTCTCCGCAGCTCCAGTCTGTCTGCAATTCTATCTGCCCTGTTCACAATTTCAGAATAATCTTGGTTAGCAAGCATACTTGGTAGTTAATGATTGCAGTGATACTTTCATTAGCACCTTGAGCTGTCTTTGCCTTTTTCCTCCTTGCCTCTTTTGAGTATTCTTCAAAACGAGTTTTGAATTTTCTCTGTACCTGCTCCAGGGCGCAGAGCACCATCATCTGCACTATTCATGCCAAATGTCTCCACTATAAATTAATGCTATCTGACCTCCGCTGGGTTCCCTGCATTGCTGGGCAATCCTTATATTTATCTTCAGTTGACTCCTATTAATTTTCCACAGCAGCTGCTACAAAATTTTTCCACTATGCATAAGCCCCAAATTCCACCCGACCCTCCTCATGCTCAGTAAGAGCTCTCCTCTGCTGTATAGCTGAGGAAACAATATTATGACCATGAGATGACTTGATTTTGTTCATTCTCATCTCAAATTGTTTCTAGCCTTTGATCCAGTCTTTCTTAGATTCTGTCCCAGTGAAAGAACTGTCCAAGTTCCTTTCTGAAACCAGATTCTCAGTCCTTACTGTACCAATCATCTAATTTTTCCTCCTTTCACTGGCTCCTTTCCTTCACTCTATAGGAATGTTTGCCTCTCCACCATCTAAACACATCAATATTTCATTATTAGCTAACATTTTGTTGAGCATTTACAATGTGGCAAAAACTGTTTTGGCAATTTACATGTGTCATTTTACTGAATCCTGCCAATAACCTTTGATGTCCTTGATATTACAGTCCTTATTTTATTAACAGTGAAACCACAGTCCAGGGCTTCAAGTCAGTTCATTCCAGTTTGACCCCCTGTTGAGAATTTGCATTTCCACCTTAGACAGATGTGATTAACATCTACATTTTAACAAAATGCTAGGGTGTAGATTCTAATTCAGTATATCTTTGTAGACTCTGATTAAACTATAGTTTCTGATTCCTGGTAGCTGGAGTGGACATTCTCAGTAGAATTTGAGGCTGAGGCCAGTGAAATTGGGACATTTGTTCCTGGTCTGTTTTCTCCTTTTTTATACACTCAGCCTTTTTCAAAGAATAGCCTATATTTCTGTGACTCTTCTTCCTCAGTCTGTTCTTCTCTTCCTCTGAGTTTCCACAGCATGTGCTCCAAAAATCATCATTGTTAGACTGATCACAGAATCTTATAGTTGGTTGTTTCTTTGACAATCAGGGTGGAAACACACACAACATCACTATTAATGATTGTTCAATTAATGTCTGTTAAAACATTGAAAAAAATCAATCATTCAAAGTAAGTTTTTTAAAGATCAGCACTGTCCTTTTTTCTTTTTCTTACCTTCTATCACTTGTAATTTTCCAAGCACTTCACAACTGAGGACTGTGCAAAAGAAACTTAAACCCTGAGGAGGTTTTCTTGGGTCTGAAAAGCACTCACAGTCTGGAAAGTTTTCTTTAGTCACCTATCCGAATCCCATGGTCCTCAGCTTGGCACTGTCTATGCCGCTTTCAAAAGGAATTTTGTCTGTACAAGAAGGACAAGATCAAGCCAAGAAAGGAAGAGCATGCAACAGTATCTCAGCTGAAGTTGCTTTCCCACAACAGGTCAGGGCTGACACCAGGTCAACTGAGGAAACAAACATTTCTTCCATTGACAAGTGTTTAATTAGACATTTTGAGAATCTAATGTCATGTATGCAGATGCAAGTATCTGAAGAGTTGTTTACAATGGAGTTTGTGCCAGACAGGATCCACTGCCAAGCCAGCACACAGCCTCCCATTATTCTGTTGAGCTCAGCTTCGAAAGATGTCTCAAGGCTCCCAGAGCCTTGTAAATTTCCATTTCCAAAGGCTCAAATGTGTTTCCAAAGCAGAGTCTTTCTCTCATGAGCTGACACCAGTCCTTACCCTGCCAGTCTCTGGGATTGCCTGCGCTGGTTCAGAAAAGTTTCAGAGTAGTAACTTGGCCAATGATTTCTCCATCTCCAGGAAGTTTCAGGTGGAAGTTTTAGCAGCTTTTGGAAAGCCAATAAAAAGGAAATGTCAGACCTCAAGTCCCTGCTCAGAAACTGGACCTTAGCTCATTGAATTATTCCAAAAATAATTTCTGTTACTCATAGACTCAGGAAAACATAGCATATTAGCTTAACTAATAGATAAGTACACTTCAACATATCAGTTACACTACAGAAGGACACTGGAGAATCTATTTATCTTTAAGAGCTGGACCAGTAAATACTCTACCTTGAACAATGCAACATTATAACAGTTATGATGCCATCACTTTGTCCTCCTATTAGCACATGTTCTTGCCAAAAGATGTTTCAAAATGCTAAAAGTCCTAAATTGGAAACACACATTAAGAACATCGCTCATGTTTCATGTTAGGGATATTTCATTGAAGAAAAGATTCATAAACAAAAGTCCTGCCAAACTTTTTACATTTGGTAAGTTTGGGGGCTTTTTTTTTTTTACTCTAATGGTCTCCATTTCATAAAAAGTCATAAGAAAATTATGAGCCTTTACAAATGAGTTCATTCATTTATAAAGACAACAAACAGTTATTAATTATCATGGTGTGGTGCTGTAGGATAAGCACTCAACCACATGGTCTGTTTGAACAGCAAGGTCAGTGGTTCAAATCCACCAGCCAATCCTCGGAAACCCTATTCAGGTTCACTATGAGTCAGAACAGACTCAACCACACTTAACCACAACAACAGGTTAAGCTGGAGTCCTGGTGTGGCACTGTAGGGTAAATGACTGGACTGTTAATCACAAGGTTGGTGGTTCAAATCCACCCACCACTCCTTGGAAACTCTACATGGGATTGCTATGAGTCAGAACCAACTTGATGGTACTCAACAAAAAACATGTTAAGTTGAATAATGTAAAAAGAAGACTGAAGAAGAATCAACACATTTGAATTATGATGTTGGCAAAGAATGTTGAAAGTACCATGGACAACCAGAAGAACAAACAAATATGTCTGGGAAGAAGTACAGCTGGATTGCTCCTTAGAAATGAGGGTGGCAGCATTTCATCGTTTGTACTTTTGACATGTTGTTAGGAAGGACTGGTCCCTGGAAAGGACATGTTTGGTAAAGTGGAAGTCAACGTAAAAGAGGAACACCTGCAATGAGACAAACTGATATAGTGGCAGCAATACTGGGTTCAAACATAACAATTGTGAGATAGCGCAGGACAAAGCAGTGTTTTGTTCTGTTCTACATAGGGTCTCTGAGTTAGAACTGACTTGGTATTACCTAACCACATAAGAGGAGTGCTCAAGCACTTGACCTCAAGGCTGGTTTGTACCGCAAGATCAGCAGTTCAAACTCACCAGCCACTTCTTGGAAACCCTATACAGGGTCGCTATGAGTGGGAACTGGCTCACTGGCACTTAAAACAACATATGGGGTTGAGTCAAAAATTATCTGCACTCTAGCTGTAGAATTTATTTTAATCAAATTTTAGAAAAGACAAATATATCATTTTTCAACAGAATCTCCTTGCTTTTCAATACACTTTGTCCAACTGCCAACAAGCTTTCATATTCACTTATTGAAAAAGTGTTTTAGGCTGAGCTTCGAGCCACAAGTTCACTGCTGTCTTCACTTCTTCATCAGAGGTGAATCTTCATCCTCAAAGTGTTGCTTTCAGGGGGCCAAACAGGTGAAAGGACTATAGGCAGGATGCTTTAACACCTCAAAATGAAGTTTTTGTCAAGTGTCAACAATGTGGGCAGAGGCATGAGGATATGCACTGTTATGCAAGATCACGATGCCCTTGAACAGCCTGAGAGTAAAGGTCAGAATATGGAATGGAAACATCCTCAATCACCCACCAAGAAGTTCAAAAGTCAACCAACAGCTGGAAAATTGTTGCTTACAATTTTCTGGGATTCTCAAGGGCCAGCAATGGAACACTCTCAGGAAAAAGGTTCAACAACCAACAGTGCTCATTATAGTGCAATGCTCACTGAAGAGCTGAAGTCTAAACTTTGGATTAAACTCAGAGGTCTGCTATCCAAGGGCATTGTGATCTTACATGACACTGCATGTCCCCACACCTCTGCCCACACTGTTGATACTCTGCAAAAAGATCATTTTGAGGTGCTAAAGCATCCTCCCTATAGTCCTGATTTTGCTCCATCAGACGTTCACCTGCTTGGTCCCTGAAAGCAGCCCTTTGAGGACTAAGATTCACCTCTGATGAAGAAGTGAAGACAGTGGTGCATACATGGCTTGCAGCCCAGCCTAAAACATTTTTTAATAAAGGAATATGAAAGCTTATTGACAGATGGTCAAAGTGTATTAAAAAGCAAGGAGATTATGTCAAAAATGATTTATTTTTCTTTTCTAAAAGTTGGTTAAAATTCACATGGTCAGAGTGTGAATAATTTTTGACTCACCTTTGTAACAATGTCCAGTGATTGCCACTGTTTCAGATATACAGAAATATTCACCTTTGGCCTCAGGAAGCTAATGAAAGACAAAGGCAAGTAACTATCATACTAAGCAAAAGGAAAAACATTGTTGTTTTTTGTTGTTGTGTGTTATCAAGTCAGTTACAACTCATAGTGAACCTGTATAGGGTTTTCACAGCTGTAAATGTTTATGGCAGCAGAAAGTCTCATCTTTCTCCCACAGAGCGACTGGTGAATTCAAACTGCTGTTCTTATGGCTAGCAGCCCAATGAGCAACCCACTACACAACAAATGAATCCATAAATACCTATAATAAAGATATGATACAATATTGCAGGATTATATTTGGAAAGTATAAGGGAGAAATAACAGAGAAGGTAGTATTTCAGCTCATCTTTGCAGGATGCATGGATTTCCATATGACAAGAAGGGTATTTCCAGTTAAAAACAACCATAAGCAAATATGTGGGCATTTATATTATGTTCCAGAAATGGTAAGGAGACTGAATACTCATACACCCCAGGTGTATCCCACACCATTTCAATTGATTCCGAACCTCCAAGGAGCTGGTGGGACTCAGGAATCATTATTTTTCTAAAGCTTCTCAGGTGATCTGAAATCACCCACAAGTGGTGAATTCATCTAAGAATATATTTTAATTCCAAGTCTTCAACCTCAAAGAAAGATCCTGTTATGTGTTTAGCCTTTATTTCACAGGTAATCTCAGAATTAGGTATTTTGTTAAGAGAAGTAACATGACCCACCCTATGGCCCCACTCTTAATGCAATGTGGATAATGAAGTGATTTAAAAGATTCTATCAGACCAAGACTCCACGGCACTTAACATCAACAACAAATCAGACCAAGAAGAAGCCCTGGTGGGGAAGTGGTTAAAGTGCTTGACTGCTAATGAATGGTAGGTAGTTTGAACCCACCAACCACAGAGAAAGCTGTGACAGTCTGTTTCCATACAGATTTACGGCTTTGGGAACCCTATGGAGCAGTTCTACTTTGTTCTATTAGGTTACTATTAGTTGTTGTTGTTGTTGTTAAATGCTGTCAAGTCATTCCAACTCATAGCGACCCTGTATAGGGTCCCCAAGGAGCGGCTGGTGAGCTTGAACCACCAACCTTGTAGTTCAAACTGACCTTGAAGTCCAGCGCATTAACCCACAGCACCACCCCAGGAGTAAATGGCAATGGGTTTTTGGTTTACCAAGACAAAGTCAGAAACAATAAAGGGTAGAACTAGGGCAAAAGAGGGAGGCATATGGAAAAAAATAAAATTTCAGAAGTGACCACAGGTAAACAAAACAGCACTTGGAAACTTAATATTTTGGAGGATGAGGGAAAGCTGAGAGTTATGGATAACTTGTGAGGTTTTGAGCCAAGTTTGCACCACATCTTTCAGACATGCCACATCACCTATGATACCATAGATGGAAATGTCATTAGCCAAAATAGAAAACACAGAAAAAGCACATTAGGGGATGCAATTGCTGAGTTGAAAACCAGACAGTAGAAATCAGAAAGACATTCAGTGTAGACATGAAGCTGCCACCAGTACAGAGGGAAAGGAAGGGATAAGAGAAAGCAGTACCCTCACATCCAAATTGAGCATCAACAAACAAGGAGCTTGGAAGTCATCACTCCAGTCCTTGCAGCAGCAACAACAAAGCCTGAGCACAATGAAAACCCACGGCTTTCCCAGGACTCATGAGACAACAGAGGTTGCAATGCAAATTGTCACCTGAAGAGCTAGAAAGAGAAGCAAATCCAAAGAGTCACATCTGTCATCTGTTTACCTGGGACTACTTACTAGTAAGAACACTTACATGGTAATGTTGGCAAATTGCTGGAGGTTGAGTGTGGACTATCATGAGAGTGAGAAACTCCAGGAGCCGCAATCTTATAGGGGCCAGTGTTTTAAACAGTCACTAAACGAATATGAACAAACGGACAAGATTGAAACGAAAATGCCAAAAAATAACAGCAGCTAGCATTGACTGGAAGGTAGTGTTGGTTAGGTATTTAGAATTCTCTCACCTTCCATGAAGAGGACTCGGTTCGATTCCCAGTGAGTGTACCTCAGTCAGTTTATCTATCAGTCTGTGGAGGTTTGTGTGTTGCTATGATGCTTAGCTTCCAGACTAAGACAGACTAGGAAGAAAGTCTCACAATCTCTTCTGGAAATATCAGCACATGAAAACACAGCTGATGGATCATAATGGTCCAATCCGCAAGCAATCATGGAAACAACATATGACCAGACAGCATTTGTTCAGTTGTGCATGAGGTTAGAAGTTGGCTCGATGGCACTTAGCAACAATGACAGAGCACTTACCCTTACAACAATACTATGTTGTTGTTGAGGGCCGTCGACTCAGTTACAACTCATAGCTATTCTCTATAGGGTTTCAAAGGAGCAGCTGGTGGGTTTGAAATGCCAACTTTGTGGTTTGCTATTGCTGAACCTACAGCATCACACCAGGATTAGTTTCTATTGTCACTGTAACTGGTGTCAGAATACCTACTGAGGTAAGATTACCCAATAAGGTAAGCAACAGCTTATTTGTGTTTATTTACTAAATCTGTAGTGAACACTTATTTTTTAAGTTTTTATTGTGAATTGAGTGATAGTTTACTTGGGAGAACATCAGGTTTACTTTCATCCTATTGTATTTTGTTTCACTGCAATGATTACAAACCCCTCTGTGCATCATCATTCAAGAGCATTTGCTTCCATTCCCTCTGTTTTTTGTTTTTGTTTTTATTGGATGTACACCGAAGCACTCAGGAATATATAACCATTCAAACAGCCAAAGGGTATACCCTGAAAGCCTGCCCTGCCAGCCGCCAGCATGCAGCCCCTCTCCCTCCTTGAGTCCAGAGTCCCCAGCTGCTCCATCTCTCCACATCATCGTCTCTGCCTCTATCTGGTGTCTCTAACATCACTGCTTCTCAGGATAGGGTCCCACACTTCTCCCTTGATGGTCCCAGGGTCCTCCGCAAGATCAACACTCCCCTCCTTCTGTTACAAACATCTATCTTTATATTTGTAGCATTCACAATCAGTCCTGATGGCAATTATTCACTATTGAACCATAAGCATCTTGTCCCCATGTCCTTTCACCAGCTTGGTCTAGACATGTTGGAAGCCACTCAGTGAAGATTCTACCTTCCCCTACACTCTCTGACATTAGCCTCCCTCTTGAAAGCTTGTAAGCCAGTCACTTTGTGCCTTTGTAAAGTCCCCCACCACCACCCCCGGCATTTTGGGTAGCCAACGTCTAAGTTGCCCATCCCCATCAACCCTGTGTATCTATGTACCGAGGGGGTGGGAATGATCCTTGCTGTAAAGATTTGTTCCCGCTTTTAAGCTATGTAGTAAACATTTTTTCACCACATCAAAGATTCTACTTCTAGATAGAACTGCAGATTGTGTCCCTCCAGCCCCACAGCATCTTCCTACAGAGTCAAACCTCTTTTCATATTTATAACCCCTGACAGGGAAGGAATACCCAGTAAGTAAGCAAGGTCAACACAGGCTTCCTTGTGCTTATTTACTAATCTGCAGTGAACAGTTTCACAGGTCACTACAGATTAATATGTAAGCAAAAGTAAACCCATGCTTACCTTGCTTGTCTGGTAATTTGTCTGTGGCTGTAACTAATTACCACAAAGTTGGTGGTTTAAAAGCAATATTAATTTACTACCTTCAGTGCAGTGAGGTAGGTTAGAAATTTGACACTGGACTTCCCAGGTGAAAACAAGGTGTTGGCAGGACTGCATTCCTTCCTGGAGGCTCCAGGAGGGAAATGTGTTTCCTTGTCTTTCCACCTTTTAGAGGCTGTCCACATTCCTTGGCTTCTTCTCCATCTTCAAAGCCATCTCCCTAAGTATTCTTTCACAGCCAGAGCTCCTAACGCTAGGACTCTCTTCCATTTTTGAAGGACATTTATGATTACCTTGAGCCTACCCAGGTAATCCTGGATGTTGTTATTAGGTGTAGTTGAATCAGTTCCAACTCCTAGTGATCACACAAACAACCCAACACTGACTGGAGCAGTGCCATCTTCCCAATCCCTGGTATGTGTAAACCCATCTGTATCAATCCATCTCACTACGGGATCTCTCTCTTTTTCACGGACCCTCTACTTTACCAAGCATGATGTCCTTCTCCAGGGACTGGTCTCTTCTGATAACATGTCCAAAATATGCGAGACAATGTATTACCATCCTCGCTTCCAAGGAACATTCTGGTTGTACTTCTTTCAAAAATAAATTTGTTTGCTTTTCAGAAACTCCTTGGTATATTCTTCACCAACACCATAATTCATCAATTCTTCTTCAGTCTTTCTTATTCACTGTCTAGATTTTGCATGCATTTGAGGCAATTGAAAATACTCTGGCTTGAATCAAGCACACCTTAGTCCTCAAAGTGACATCTTTGCTCTTTAACACTGTTAAAATTTATGCTGAAAATCTGTCCAATGCAATATTCGTTTGATTTCCTGAGTGCTGTTTCCATGAGCGTTGATTATGGATCTAAATAAAATGAAATTCTTAACAACTTCAATCTTTGCTCTGTTAATCATGATGTTACTTATTCATCCAGTTATGAGGATTTTTGTTTTCACTCTGGTATGATCCATACTGATCTCCATCAATCCAATGCTTCAAGTCCACTTTGCTTTTAGTAAGCAAGGTCATGTAATCTGCATGTTAATAAGTCTTCCTCATGATGCATTCTTCTTCATATAGTCCAACTTCATGGTTTATTTGCTCAGGATACAGATTGATTAAGTGCAGTGAAAAGATACAACCCTGACACAAATGCTTCCTGATTTTAAACCACAAATGATAATCTCCCTATGTTAAGGGCAGATGATTAGCTATCTTAATTTCATCTGCAACATCAACACCCCTTTTGCCAAGTAACCTAACAAAATCACAGGTTCTGGGGATTATGACATGAACATGGGCAGAAGGGGTGCAGAACATTCTTTTGCCTACCATGGACAATTATAATTATTTCCCCATTTCCAGAAGAAGAGTCTGGGGCATAGAGAGGATCTTATAGCTGTTCCAAGGTTACTTGGGTGGTGGTTGCAGAGCTACCACATGAACCCAGGAAGCTGGCATCAAAGCTCCCATTCTTAACCACTAAACTGTAGAGAACACAGGGTGCTAGTGAGGAGTTAGTTTAATTTGTAAACTCTCAAATCTGGACTGAGTAGGCAGTTAAATTAAGTCAGAATAGTGCTGATTTCCATGATGTACCATCTGCTTCTCAAAGAACTTAATTAGGTTTTGTGATACCTCCATCCATTTTCTAGCTTTCCTATGGTCCCCTGGCTTTCCTCAAGCTTTAGCTAAGAAAAACTAGAGAAAAAAAGAAAAAAAAAAAAAAAAAAAAAAGCCTTATGAAAGAATAACCAGATGTTTTAGACAGTAAGTTTTGTAAAATAATACACATGGCATTAATGGTTTACAACACTTAACAAATATAGCTTCAGATTAGTCATGAATACCATTGTTGTTGTTGTTAAGGACCATCGAGTCGGTTCTGACCCATAGCGACCCTGAATAGGGTTTCCGAGGAGCAGCTGGTGAGCTTGAACCACCGACTCTGCAGTTCAAATGGCTTTGCAGTCTGGCGCATTAACCTACAGCGCCACATCAGGACTCTGTTGTTGTTAGGTGTCATCAAGTCAGCACCAAATCATAGCAACCCTATGCACGACAGAAATAAACACTGCCGAGCTCTGGTAGCGTAGTGGTTACCAATCGGGCTGCGAACCTTAAGGTCAGTGGTTCGAAACTACCAGCCGCTCCGCGGGAGAAAGATGAGGCTTTCTACTCCCGTAAGGATTTACACCCTCGGAAACCCTGTACAGGGTCGCTATGGGTCGGACCCGACTCGATGGCACTTAACAACAACAACAACAGCTCTGCACCAACCTCACAATCATTGCTATATTTGAGCCCAATGCTGCTGCCACCATGCTAATCCATCTCACTGGGGGGGGTCGTCCTCTTTTTCTCTGATTCTCTATTTTACCAAACATGATATCCTTCTCCAGGGACTGGCCCCTTCTGACAATATGCTCAAAGTATGAGAGACAAAGTCTGGCCATCCCTGCTTCCAGGAAGCATTCTGGCTGTACTTCTTCCACATAGATTGGATAACATAGATTCCATTTATTTTGGTAATACAAAAGGAAGCTTAAAAATTGTTATCATTTTTTGTGACTGTCACGACTGTAAAGGTAGAAGTTTTGTAACAAAAACGGGGGCATAGTTAATCTTACAGTCCAGAAACAGAGGACTCTAGGACCATCAAGGGAGAAGAGAACAGGCGGACTGCAGGACCCTATCCAGAGAAGCAGCGACAGCTGAGATGGAGGCAGAGATGGGGACATGGAGATAGGAAGCAGCTGAGGACTCTGGATTTATGGAAAGAGAGGGACTGAGTGCTGGAAGCCAGGAGACAGGCTTGCAGAATGTGCCCTTTGGTTGTTTAAAAGATTACATATTCCTGAGTGTTTGTGTGTACATCCTCCCCCCTGTTGAATGATGATGCACAGAGATTGTAATCATTGTAGTGAAACAATGAGTGTAAAACTGATGTTCACCCATGTAAACTATCACTCAGTTCGCAATAAAAACAACAAAAAAAGGAAGCTCAAAATGATGCTCTTGGCACAAAAGGACACATGTATATGAAAGTGGAAGATAAAAGATATGAGTAGCTTGAGTACTTTATGAAACTACAAAAGTTCTCGTTTATCACTTAAAACTATTACAACGCTAGCTGAAAATATGGACTAAGCCAAAAGACTAAGGCATTCAAGCCAGTTCCAGCAAAAGGACACTGGAATCATTCACTAACATTTTCATTTGTCTTTTTTAATAATCCATCTGACATTAATATTTAAGTGTGTGTATGTATCTATACATACACATATACACATACTCACATGTACTTAAATAATTAAATAATATTCACAAGCACATATATGTGCAAGTATATGTACATGAATATGCATATGTGAATATGTGTGCATATTCAATATAAATAATGTTGTTGTTGTTAAGTGCCGTAGAGTCGGTTCTGACCCATAGCGACCCTGAACAGGGTTTCTCAGGCTGTAAATCTTTACGGGAGCAGAACACCTCATCTTTCTCCCATGGAGCAGCTGGTAGTTTCGAACTGCTGACCTTGCGGTTCGCAACCTGATTGATAACCACTACGCTACCAGAGCTACTAAATGTTATCAAAACTTCCTTAATCCTTTGTTATAGGTTGAATTGTGTCCCCCCAAAATATGGATTGCAAGCCATACCTGTGGTTATAATTACATTTGGGAATGGGTTTTCTTTGTTATGTTAATGAGGCAGTATTAGTGTAAAGTGTGTTTTAAATGAACCTTTTTTCAAATATAAAAGACCAGATTAAGCAAGCAAGCAAGCACAAAGCAACCACAAGCTGCATGATCCTAGGACTAGAAGCTGAAAAGAGACAAACACCTTCCCCAAGAGTAGACAGAGGAAGGGTGCCTTCCTCCAGAGCTGGTACCCTATATTTAGACTTTCAAACTCTTAAATTGTGAGAGAATGAAAGCCTGTTTGTTAATGCCACCCACTTATGGCAGCTCTGTCATAGCAGCACTAAGTAACTAAGACATCAACCTGGTGGTGCAACGGTTAAGAGCTCAACTGCTAACCCAAAGGTCAAAGGTTTGAACCCACCTGTCGCTATGCAGGAGAAACATGTGGCACTCTGCTTCCATAAAGATTACCTACCCACAATTCTGACTCACAGCAATGCTATAGGACAGAGTCCAACTGTCCCTTAGGGTTTCTGAGATTGTAAATCTTTACAGGAGCAGACAGTTTCATCTTATTACCAAAGAGAAACTGGTGGATTTGAACCATGGACCTTATGATTAGAAGTCCAACATTTAACCCACTACACCTTAGAAACAGAGGAGACACACTTCTACTCTGTCCCATAGGATCTCTATGAGTTGTAATCAACTTGTCGGCAATAGGTACTCACCCTTATAAATTACATTCTTCAACTTCATTAATTATTCTTACCTGTATTCTCATGTTTTTTGATTTTTTAAAAGTTTTTATTGTGAGGTTTACATGGGAGAATATCAACTTTACACTCATCCTATGATATTTCATTTCATTGCAATCATTACAATCATCCCCTCCATGCATCATCAAATAACCCCAAAGGGTACACCACACAGCCCCTCTCCCTCCATGAGTTCAGTGTCCCCAGCCGCTCCATCAGTCCATGTCATCTTCTCTGTCTCCATCCCTGGCGTCACTGCCTCTCTGGGTAGGGTCCCGCTCTCCATTCTTCTCACTTGATGGTCCCAGGGACCTCTGCTCCTGGCTGCAAAATCAATCACTCTCGTCCTTTTGTCAAAAAAACATCTACCTCTATATTTCCTAGCCTCACAGTCAAACCTGATGGCAATCATTCACTATTGTACCATAAGAGTCTTATCCCCATTTCCTTTTGCCAGCCCAGTCCCAAAGGATGGGAAATCATTCAGTGGTGGTTCTACCTTCCCCCGCCCTGTCTGGAACTAGGCTCCCTCTTGCAAGCTTGTAAGCCAGTCACTACTTGCCTTTATAGGCCACACCATTTTGGGTAGCCAATGTCTACATTGCCCATTCCTGTCAACCCTGTGTACCGAGGGGATGGGAATGAGCCTTGCTGTAAAGATTTGTTCTCTTTTTGAGCTACTACATCTATTAGTATAGGTAAAATTCATCAACTTGTAGCAGGTTACTCTTTTTTTTCCTCCCTCTTCTTTCTTCTTCCAGTCAAGTTCTTATCATGCAGTCATCGAAGCCAGATCAAGTGGGCACTATCTGCAAATATGGTTGTTCTTGTGCATCTCCCCTCACTTTATATCAGCTGGACGCTTCACTCTCCACTCTAGTCCTCTGTGGCCATGTCACTGCCTCTGGGCCCAGGAGCCCCCGGGTCTTGCCGTACTGCTGGCCATCCAGGTCTCCACCCGGGTTCACAGGGGTCTATTGAATGTGGTTGGGCTTAGCTCACAACTTCATTGCTGTTTTTTCCCACTCTTCCTTTATTGGTGACCACATTGATCTGCTCAGCCAGACCACATGCCTGCTCATATATTCCCCTTGATTCTCAGTATTGGAAGGGGATTTGCTCTGAGGGGTCCCGACCACTTGCCTTGATGGCTCCTGGGCAAACAGCTTACTTGTTCTTGTAGTAATCAATCAAACTGCCATTATTGTTTCGGATTTTTTCCTGCCCATCTTTCTTTCATGAAGTATCTTCTGTTCTTCTAGATGCTCCAGGCTGGTCTACTCATCCTTTCCAGTGGCAATTTCCTACCTCAGTCAGTTCTGGATGGGGTTCTGGATTCCACCTATGTATGGTCTTGTGCAATGTAAAGGCTCCACAGGAAGCCTCTTTCACTGCGCAACTTCTAGCTCCCTTTAAGGTACTCCAATCAGTTATAGGTTGAAGACAGATTTACAGCTTTCTGTAGTTTTGATTCTGGCTATTCCTTTCTCCCCACCTCAAGAGTCTATTTTACAATGGTAGGCAAGTGAACCCAAGATTCAAAGGACAGCCAAGCATCTTAACACTAGTACCCTTTTACCCCTTCAAACCTTGCCTCTATCCCTGTAACCCAGAGCCCTGTTGTACCAAAGTTGTGCATACATCATCATTTACCTCTGTCCCACTTAGCCCATGCAAA
>NW_006408549.1:5110466-5118398 GCF_000296735.1 Chrysochloris asiatica
GCAATGTTTCTTCTTTTGTGACTAATTTCACTCAGCATAATGTCCTCAAGGTTCATCCATGTTATGCGGTGGCTTGCAGCTTCCTTGTTGTTCTTCAAGGTAGCACAGTATTCCATTGTGTGTATATAACAAAATTTGTTTATCCATTCTTCAATTGATGAGCACTTAGGCTGTCTCCATCTTTTTGCTATTGTAAATAGTGCTGCTATGAACATTGGTGTGCATATATCTACTTGTCTTATGGATCGTATTTCTTGTGGGTAAATACCAAGTAGAGTAATTGCTGGATCATAAGGTATTTCTATTTCCAACCTTCTAAGGAAGCACCATATTGCTTTCCAGAGAGTCTGGACCATTTTGCAATCCCACCAGCAATGCAGGAGCGTTCTAGTCTCTCCACATCCTCGCCAGCACTTATTGTTTTCCACTTGTTTGATCTTTGCTGTTATTGCTGGTGTGAGACAATAGCTTATTGTTGTTTTGATGTGCGTCTCTCTAATGGCTAGTGATCATGAACATTTCTTCATATGTTTGTTGGCTGCCAGGAACTCTTCCTTGGTGTAGTGTCTGTTCATGTCCTGTGCCCATTTTTTAATTGAGTTATTTGTCTTTTTCTTGTAGAGGTTTTGCAGTTTCCTATATATTTTAGAAATTAGTCCTTTGTCTGATGTGTCCTTGCAAAAGATTTTTTCCCATTCTGTGGGTTCCCTTTTAACTCTTTTGGTGAAGTCTTTTGATGCACATAAGTTTTTAATTTTTAGTATGTCCCAATCATCTATTTTGTCTACTTCTGTTTGTGTAATTTTCAAAATGTTTGGTAGTCTGTATATTCCCTGTATTAGAGCCCTCACATCTGTCCCTATTTTTTCATTGATGACTTTTCCTAATTTGGGGATTCACATTTAGGTCTTTAATCCATGCTGAGTTGGTTTTTGTATAGGGCGTGAGGTAAAGGTCTTGTTCCAGTCTTTTGCATATCGGTTTCCAGTTCTGCCAGCACCATCTATTAAAGAGACTATGACCTCCCCATGCGATATATTTAGGAACTTTGTCAAAAATCAGTTGGCTGTATGTGGATGGGTTAATTTCTGGATTCTCAATTCTGTTCCACTGATCAACGTATCTTTCATTGTACCAGTACCTGGCTGTTTTGACCACTGTAGCTGTATAGTAGATTCTGAAATCGGGGAGTGAGAGGCTTCCAACCTTGTTCTTCTTCTTGAGCAGTGCTTTGTTTATCCTGGGTCTCCTTCCTTTCCATATAAAGTTTGTAATTGTCTTTTCCATCTCTTTGAAGAATGTCGTTAGAATATGGGTTGGGATTGCATTATATGTATAAATTGCTTTGGGTAGTATTGACATTTTCATGATGTTCAGTCTTCCTATCCAGGAACATGGTATGTTTTTCCACTTTTGTAAGTCTCTTTTGTTTATGGTAGTAGTGTTTTATAATTCTCTTTGTATAGATCCTTTGTTTCTCTGGTTACATTTATTACTAAATATTTCATCCTTTGTGCAGCTATTGTATCTTTCCTAATGTCTTTTTCAGCACTGTCATTGTTACTATAGAGGAATCCAACTGATTTTTGTATGTTCCTCTTAAACCTTGCTACTTTGCTGAACCTTCCAATGATGCCTAGTAGCTTTTTTATTGAGTCTTTGGGGTTTTCTATGTATAGGCTCATATCACCTGCAAACAGAGACAGTTTTATTCCTTTTTTGCCAATTTGGATGCATTTAATTTCCCTATCCTGCCATATAGCTCTTGCTACGACTTCCAAAACAATATTGAAAAGGAATGGTGACAAAGGGCATCCTTGTCCGGTTCCTGTTTGCAGAGGGAAGGCTTTCAGTTTCTGTCCATTGAAAGTGAAGTAGGCTGTTGGTTTTGTATACATGCTCTTGATTATGTTGAGGAATTTCCCTTCAATCCCTACTTTGTTGAGTGTTTTTTATCAGGAATGGATGTTGGATTTTGTCAAATGCCTTTTCTGCATCAATCGATATGATCATGTTATTCTTTTCCTTTCTCTTATTTATGTGGCAGATTACACTGGTTATTTTTCTAATCTTGAACCATCCTTGCATCCCTTTTATGAAACCCACTTGGTCATGATACATTATTTTTGTTGATGTGGTACTGGATTCTGTTGGCAAGGATTTTGTTGATAATTTTTGCGTCTATGTTCATGAGGGATATTGGTCTGTAGTTTTCTTTCTTTGTGATGTCCTTCCCTGGCTTTGGTTTGAGGGCTATGCTTGCTTCATAGAAGTATTAGGAAGTTTTCTGTCCTCTTCTATATTCTGGAATAATTTGAGTAGAATTGGTGACAGCTCTTCCCTGAATGTTTGGTAGAACTTACCAGTGAAGCCATCTGGGCCTGAACTTCTTTTAGTTGGGAGTTTTTTGATGACCTGATCAATTTCTACTATTGTTATGGGTCTGTCCAAGTTTTTACTTCATTCTGTGTAAGTTTTTGTAGGTTGTGTTTTTCTAAAACTGCATCTATCTCTTCTAAGTTTTCAAATTTATTGGAATACAAGTCTTCATAGTATTCTGTTATTATCCTTTTGATTTCATTTGGGTCCATTATGACTTCACCTGTGTGGTTTCTAATGCCAGTTATTCGTGTCTTCTCCCTCTTTTCTTTGGTTAGATTTGCCAATGGTATGTCAATTTTATTAATACTTTCAAAGAACCAGCTTCTTGTCCTGTTGATTCTTTCTATAGTTTTTCTGTTTTCCATCTCATTTATTTCTGCTCTTATTGTTATTATTTCTTTTCTTTTGGTGACTGTAGGTTCCCTCTGTTGGTCAGTTTCTAATTGTTGGAGATGCTGTGTTAATGTGTTAATTTTGCTTCTTTCTTCTTTTGGATGTGTACATTTATCACAATAAATTGTCCTCTCAGAACCGCTTTTGCCATGTCCCAAAGATTTTGGTATGTTGTGTTTTCATTCTTGTTTGTTTCTAGGAACTTTTTGAATGCATGTTTAATTTCTTCTTTTTCCCAGTCACTTTTCAGCAGGGTGTTGTTCAGTTTCCATGTATTTGACTTTACTTGCTTAGTCTTCTTGTTGTTGATTTGTAGTTTTATAGAATTGTTGGCTGAAAAGACATTCTGTAGTATTTTGATATTTGTAAATTTATGGAGGCTTGATTTGTGACCTAACACATGGTCAATTCTGGATAATGTTCCAGGTGCACTAGAGAAGAAAGTATATTGTGATGTTTTGGGGTTGAATGCTCTGTATACATTGATGAGGTCAAGTTGGTTGATTATGCTGTTTAGTTCTTCTGTAACTTTGTCAAGTTTCTTTCTGGTTGTTCGATCCCGTTTCAAAAGTGAGGTATTAAAATCTCCCACTATAATTGTAGGTTTATCTATTTCTTTCTTCGATTCTAGTAAGGTTTGATTCATGTATCTTGGTGCTTTTCACTGGGAGTGTAGATATATATTATGGTTATGTCGTCTTGCTCAATTGACCCTTTGATCATGAGGTAGTGTCCTTCTTTATCTCTTATGCTGGTTTTTGTCTTAAAGTTTATTTATCAGAGATTAGAATTGCCACTCCTGTTTGTTTATTGTAACAGTTAGCTTTCAAACCTGGCCAGTGTGGCTGTCCAAGGCACAATTACTGGTCCAAGGCCTAAGTATTGGCCTGAAGCAACAGAAAAAGAAGGAGAGTCAGGAATAGGGGGAGAAAATGGAATATGTGGCTAATTGCCTCCATGAACAATTGCTTCCTTTGCTACAAGACCAGAAGAAATGCATGATGCCCAGTTAGTGAACATAGTGAACATTTTGATGAAAGATTTTATAGCACTAAAAGATAGAACAGAAGTACTAAGTACATTGGTGGTGGTTATGTGCTGTAGAGTCATTTGCAACTTTGCCTAGGGTTTCTAAGGCTGTAAATCTTTATGGGAGCAGAAAACGTCATCTTTCTTCTGCAGAACAGCTGGTGCTTTCAAACTGCTGACCTTGAGGCTGGTAGACTCATAACCACTATGCTACCAGAGCTCCTTTAGTGGGCCAATTAACTGGTATGCCCCATGAAACCATGACCCTAAATCTCCAAACCAAGAAACCAAATGCCATGAGATGTTTGGCTGCACATAAGCAGCCTCAGCAGCAACTCATTAATTCTATATATTTTGAAGACATATTATTTTTAAATGTTTATTCCATAAGGAGTCACAACAATACTATCTCTTCCTTATGGATTTTATCTTTTGTCAACACAAATAATCTGAGTCTGCTCTAAAACTCTTTGCTTTGAACATGCATTTGGTTTCATTTAAATTCTTAAGTAAAACTCAAAAACTATAAGTGTGCCTGTTTTCCCTACTCATGTCCACTACATGGGTGGATTTACATTCAAGACTGCTTCTCGTGGGTCCCATCAACAGACTGAGGCCAATGCTGGACTCTTCTCCTCATCTCTCAGCTACACCTTGCCCTATCCAATGCACTATGTTGTTGTTGTTGCTGCTGCTGTTGTTAGGTACTATCAAGTTGATACCGATTCATTGCGACCCCATGCACAACGCAGTGAAACACCAGTTCTGTGCCAACCTCACAACTGTTGCTAGGCTTGAACCTACTGCTGCTGCCATTGTGCCAATTCATCTTGTTGGGGTCTTCCTCTTTTTTGCTGACCCTCCACTTTACCAAGTGTGATGTCCTTTCTCAGGGACTGGTCCCTCCTAATAATAGGTCAGAAATATAAGAGACAAAGTTTAGCAATCATGGCTTCTATGGAGCATTCTAGCTGTACTTCTTCCAACACAGATTGATTGTCCATGGTACTTTCAATATTCCTCTCCCACATCATAGATCAAATGCATCAATTCTTCTTCAGTCTTCTTTATTCACTGTCCAACTTTAACAAGCATATGAAGTTACTGAAAATTTCATGGCTAGGGTGAGGTGTACCTTAGTCCTCAAACTGACATCTTTGCTCATTTTAAAGAAGTCTTGCTCAGCACAGTTGATTTGATACGATTTCTTGACCACTGCTTACTTGAATGTGGATGGTTGATCTGAGCTAAATGAAGTCTTTGACAACGTCTATCTTTTCTCCATTTATAAGGATGTTATTTTTTGGTCCAGTTGTGAGGATTTTTGCTTTCTCTACATTGAGGTGCAACCCATACCAAAAGCTGTGGTCTTTGATATTCATCAATAAATATTTCAAGTCCTCTTCAGTCTCTGCAAGCAAGATTGTATTATCTGCATATTTCAGGATATTAATGATTCTTCCTTTAATCCTGATGGCAATTTCTTTTTTACATAATCCAGTTTCTCAGATTATTTGCTAGCATACAGATAGAGTAAGTATTGTAAAAGAATACAACTCTGGCACATACTTTTCTTAATTTTAAACTACTCAGTGTTGCCTTGTTCTGTTCAAACAAATGCCTCTTTTTCTATGCACAGGTTCCTCATGAACACAATTATCTTTTTCAGAATACTCATTCTCCACAATGCTGTCCAGAGCTTGTCATAATCCACATAATCAAAAACCTGTGCATAGTCAGTAAAACACAGGTTAAACATCTTTCTGATATTCTTTACTGTCAGCCAAGATCCCTCTGACATCAGCACTGACCCCTAGTTTTACATCCTTGACTAAATCTGGCTTGAACCTCTGGCAGTTCCCTGTCAATGTACTGTTGCATCCATTTAAAAATTATCTTTAACAAAATTTTACTTGCATGGGATATTAATGATATTGTCCAATGATTTCCGCATTCTGTTGAGTAACCTCTCTTTGGAAAGGGGACAAATATGGATCTCTTCCAATCAGTTGGCCAGGTAGTTATCTTCCAAATTTATTGTCATACATGAGTGAGTGCCTCCAGTGCTACATCAGTTTATTTAAGGTTTCAGTTTGTATTCTGTAAATTCCCAGAGTCTTGTTCTTTGCCAATGGCTTCAGTGCACGTTGGATTTTTTTCCTTCAGTATCACTGACTCTTGATGATATCCTACCTCTTGAAATGGTTGAATAGTGACCATTTCTTTTTGGAGAGTGACTCTGTGTATTCATTCCATCTTCTTTTGATGCTTTCTGCATCATCTAATATTTTGCCTATAGAATCCTTCAATATTAGAATTTCAGGCTTGAATTTTTTCTTCAGGTCCCTCAGCTTGTGAAATGCTGAGTGTGTTCTTCCCTTTGGGTTTTCTAACTTCAAGTCTTTGCATATTTCATTATATTGATATGTGACTTTGTCTTCTAGAGCTGCCCTTTGAAATTTTCTCTTCAGCTCTTTTACCTCTTCATTTCTTCCATTTGCTTTTTAGTATCTCTGCCAGAGAGTACGTTTCAGACTTTTCTGACGTCAACTTTGTTTTTTTCCTTCTTTCTTATCTTCGTAATGACGTTTGGCTTTCTTCAAACAACTTCTCTGGTCTTCAGTCATTAGTTTCTAATTCATCTAATCTGTTCTTGAGATAGTCTCCAATTTTAAGGCAGGATTTGTTCAAGGTCATATTTTGGCTCTCATGGACTTGTTTTAATTTTCTTTAGCTTCAACCTGAACTTATATATGAGCAAGTGATGATCTGTTCCACAGTCTGCCCCTGGCCTTGCTTTGGCTAATAATGTGATGCTTTTCCACAATGTCTTTCAATAGATGTAGTCAATTTGTTTTTTTCTGTGTATTCCATCTAAAGAAATACATGTGTATAGCCTACTTTTATGTTATTTTTAAAGGAATTTACGAAAGGAAGGGGACCGGAGCTTCTCGGACCAGGCAGCTCAAGTAGGGCTCTGGGGAAAAGGGGCGGAATCACACATAGGAAACCTCTGTCTAGCAGACAGACAGCCTTTGAACAAACATAAGATCTTATATTTCAACATTCTGAACTCGTTTTTTTTTTAAATCAAATTGCTGAGGAATTACAGGCATTTTTGAGCTTTTGCCTGCCTGCACGCGGCTCCCGCTTCCGTGCCCACGCCTCTGCCCCCTGCAGACCTTGGAATGCAGGGCTAGAGCAACCCCACTTAGAGGCTTGCATTTCCAGAGAAAAGGAAGCACAAACTAACAAAGCCGAACAAATAGAGAAGGATATCAGCACAGATATCAGGAAATTTGGGGTACCCACGGTACAAAGAGACTGAGAGAGGCATCTTTTACGTCATCAAATAGAGACACTACCTCCCTGCAGCCATTATCACCAGCCCTCTACTGCCCCGGCCTAGACCAGCCCTCTGCCAAGCCGCCAAGGCTTAGGAACACCCAAGGCACAGGCCCGACCACTGAGGCCAAGGCCCTCCCAAGGCCCAGACACTCCCACTGAGGCCAAGGCCTGCTCTGAGGCCCAACCAAGGCCCGGTCGCCACCGAGGTCCAGGGCCCTCAAGGCCCAACCTGCCGCGTAGCCCAGTCGCCAAGGCACAGTACCACTGAGACCCAACCCGCCCTCAGCCTGGTCCCCGAGGCACAGGCCCCCCGAGGCCCAATCCGCCCAACCCACCCGCTGAGGCCCAAGCCACCCTATGCCCAGCTGCTGATACCCAGGCCCCCTGAGGCCCAAACCACCCGCCTGAGGCCCAAACTACCTGCCCGAGGACCAACCCTCCTGCAGTCCGGTCGCTGACAACCAGACCCCCAGAGGCCCAAACCGCCCATCCTAGGCTCAACCCACCCACCCGAGGCCCACTTTCAAAAATGGATAGAACAACCAGAAAGAAACTTGACAAAGACACAGAACAACTAAACAACACAATCAACCAACTGGACTTTATAGATGTGTACAGAGCAATCAACCCAACAACTACACAATACACATTCTTTCAAGTGCACATGGAACATTCTCCAGAATAGACCATGTTTTAGGCCACAAAACAAGTCTCCATAAATTTACAAATATCAAAATACTACAAAGCATCTTCTCAGACCACAATGCTATCAAATTAGAA
>NW_006408549.1:5124762-5135740 GCF_000296735.1 Chrysochloris asiatica
CAGGTAAACATCTTTCTGATATTCTCTGCTTTCAGCCAAGATCCATCAGACATCAGCAATATTATCCCTTGTTCCATGGCCTCTTCTGAATCTGGCTTGAACTTTTGGAAGTTCTCTGTCAATGTATGCTTGTAGCCATTTCTGTATTACTTTTAGTAAAACTAAAAGTAGTTGGCAAAATTCCTCAATTTTATCATCACTAGCTTTAGTGGTTGGTGCATAAATTTAAATAATTGTTATATTACCTGATATTTCTTGTATGGCATATGGATATTATCCTATCACAGACAGCATTATACTTCAAGACAGATCTTGATGATTAATGCAGCACAATTCCTCTTCAATTTATCATTCCAAGCAGAGTAAATCATGTGATTGTCAAATTGACTGGCAATATCAGTCCATTTCAGCTAACTAATACCTAGGATATTGATGTTTATTTGTTTTATTTAATTTTTGACAACTTCCAATTTTTCTAGATTCATACTTCACACTTTCCATGTTCCAATTATCATTGGATATTTACAGATGTTCCTCCTTGTTTTTAATTGGGCCCCACCAGCAAACGAAGATCTTGAAAACTTCACTCCATTTGCATTATCATGGTCAACTCTAATTTGAGGAGGCAACTCTTCCTGAGTCATATTTTGAATGCCTTCAACTTAAGGGCTAGTCTTTAAGCACTATATCTGACAACATCATGGTAATATTCACCATTTTTCAATATTCAATATTCTGGTGCTATCTGATACTGTCCAATGCTACTCATAAGGTTTTCAGTGACTATTCAGAAGTAGTCTGTCTCTTCTTCTTCCTAGTCTGTCTTAGTCTTGAAGTTCATCTGAAACCTGTCAATCATGGGTGACCCTGCTGGTATTTAAAATATTGGTGGTATAGCTTCCAATATCATAACAACGTACAAGTTTGGCCATCCTGGCCTCCAAGGAGCACTCTGGCTATGTTTCTTCCAACACAGATATGTTGCTTCTTTTGGCAGCCCATGGCACTTTCAATAGTCTCCTCCAACACCATAACTCAAAAGCATCAATTCTTCTACGGTCTTCTTTATTCACTGTTCAGCTTTGTCATGCATATGAAAATACCATGACTTGGGTCAGGAGTACCTTAGTCCTCAAGCTGACATCTTTGCTCTTCAACACTTTAAAAATGTCTTGTGTAGCAGATTTTCCAAATGCAATATATCATTTGATTTCTCGATTGCTGCTTCCATGAGTGAAATTAGTTCCTTTTCTCCCATCCCTGATAACCCTCAATGAATTTTTCTTCTAATATGGAAATCTTTTCTTAAGTTGTAACAATGCCGTATCTATCCTTTTGAAAGACTCTGGGAGGTATACATGCACTAAATGGACTAGAGATAGACTGAGGAGTATGCACAGCCTTGGAATAACAAGGCTTTATGTTATAGGGATCAAGACATAGGCTGAAGGCGTAAAAGAGAGGAAATCATGTGAAGGTGCTGGCCTGTGTTGCAGATATTGGATTCCCCTGCCCACTAGTGTAATATAAACATTTAAGTGGGATAGAAAGGATAATCGGGGAAGATGATTACAAAAAGCTTATAAATCCATCTTCAGCCTATAACGAATTGGATTATCCAAAAGAGCTCTAGATTGTACCCAGGAAAACAAGCTTCTTGTTAAACCTTGGTGGAGTATAGGCCTTAGGTGGAATCCTAAGTCCCACCCAGAACTTTCAGGGGTGGGATATTCCCAATTGAAAAGACATGCAGACCAAACCAGAGTGGCTATCAGAACAGAAGATACTTCTTGAAAGAAAGACCAGCCAACTGTTTGGCTGTGACATTATCCAACAAGCTGTTTGCCCTGGAGCCATCAAGACAAGAAAAGTCAACCCATCAGAGTAAACTTCTTCCTAAGACTGAAACTCAAAGGAAACACACGAATGGTCTTATATGCTGGTTGGCAACAGTCCTGGTCAACTTATGAGTGGAAGGGGAAGACTGCAGCAAATAAGACATAGGCTGAGATTTGCCACATTCCGTAGATGCCCCATGATCTTGGAATGACAAAGAGAAAAGGATGAGCTGACGGGTTTCAAGTTTCAGGGTGATGTATGAACTCCCCAGTCCAAAGACACTGACCTTACCTTTGAGGACTAAAGTAAAGAATGAAGCAGCCAGTGGACATGAAGAGGGGGGAGACGTGCGAGAACTCCCAGAATTGTAGACTGTACCAATTGGACCTAGCATGGATGGCTGGCTGACCAGAATTCCACCAGATGAAGATAAAGAAGTATGATACAGGGACCTAGAATAAATTGCTACAACCTGATCAACTGCTACAACCTGATTATGGATGAAGCTGCTCAAAATTCCAACCGAATACAGAAGATTCTTCATAGCAAGGATAAAGCATGTCTCCTCAGTACACTGGGCTGATGCGAGTAATACAATTGCAACTAAAACGGGGAGCAGTTATTCTGTCATGTCAGGAGCAGGAACCCAAGGACCATCAGGAGGGAAGAACAAAAGAGGAGTGAGGATGCTGAGCAGAAAAGTAGCCACAACAGAGACGGTGCCCTTTGGACATTTAAATGAGTATATATTTACAATGTGGTATATGTACACCAAGGAGCTCTAGTAGTGAAGTGAATACATGTCAGGCTGCTAATCTCATGGGAAGCAATTCAAAACTACTAGTTGTTCCACAGGAGAAAGATGATGCTTTCTGCTCCCATAAAGATTTATAGCCTCAGAAACACTATACAGGGTCGCTATGAAAGGGAACGGACTCCAGGGCACATAACCACCACCGTATGTACACTCCCCCTCCCTCAAAAAAGTAAAAAAAAATGTAAATACTGTTGGCTAAGGGTACATGGAGCATATTGTAATCTTGTACTCAACACAATGATTTGCTGAATGGAAAAATGGTGATCTGCTTCACTGCATCTTCTTCTGAGAGTCTTTGTAACCTAATGCAAAAATGCTTTGACTATAGGGTGCTATACTAACATTGGAATCCTAGTGTGGCACTGTGGGTTAATGCACCAGACTGCAAAGCTAGCAGTTCAAGTTCACCAGCTGCTCCTCAGAAACCCTATACAGGGTTGCTATGGGTTGGAATTGACTCAACGGCACTTCACAACAACAACAACATACTAACATTGAAGTCATGGTGTGGTGCTGCAGGTTAATGCACTGGACTGCAGGTTGGTTTGAACTGCATGGTGTCGGCTCCTTAGAAACCTTATACAGGGTTGCTATGAGTCGGAACATGACTTAGTATTGTGACATTAGACGTGCTTGGAAGAAAGAATATGTTAGCATTGTTGTTGTTGTTGTTGTTAAGCAAGTCTAATGTCACAATACTAAAAACACTGCATTCATCTGCCTTTTTATTGCCAACTATTTATCACAGAATTTTTAAATGTTCTGAAAAATCCCCCTAAATCATTATCCTTTTCATTTTTATCTTATTCTCCCTGTTATTCTTCTCTTAGTTCAAAGGCTCTGCAAAATAAGATCAAACCCTCTTCCCAGTCCCATACCTCCTATCAGTCTCTTAGTTGTCTCTTCCTGATAAATGAATAAAATGAGAATTCAAAGCCTGTGATATTCTTACCATTAAAGAAGTAGTTATTTGGAATACCCGTTCAAATCAGTTCTCTGTATTCCAAATCTGCCTACAATTCTGCCTTCAACAATCGCTGCTCTCAGCTACATTCCTGCCCTTTGCTTATCTTTGATCATTTGAACCCCTTTCATCTGTGCTTCTCTATTTAGGAGACCTGTAAAGTCTCCACATTGTTTAAAGTCTTCGCATTGTTTGAATCTCCCCAGTCTTTCTCCCCTCAGTGGAATCCACCTAAGACTTACGCTTCTAAGATCTTACCTGAAACATCATGCAAAGGTCATTTTCTAAGTCTAATACGGTGATTTTTCTTCTTTTTATGCAAATTGTTAAACTGAACTGCCTTTGTAGACTGAGGGCCAGTTATCATGTTTAGCAGAGGTATTGACTGCCTGGGACCACAGAGCAATGAGCCAAGACTTTTTATCCTAGGAATCGCCACCTAAATATCCCAGCTACCTCTCCTCCCTATCTTCCTCCCAAAACCTCTTCCTCATCATAGATTTATTATGCTCATTAGTGGCACCTCCACTCACCCAGTGAAGAATTCTGAAACCTCAGAATTATTTTCAACCTTATTTTCTATATCCATCCAGTCATTAAATCCTGCCTCCTGCACTCTCTAAATAGCTCTCCAACCTATCTTAGTTTAGACCCTTATCTTATTTCATTTGTACTATAGCAACGGTCTCCTCATTTTCTCCTGGCCTGCTGGTTCTTCCCTCTCCAGTTCCTCCAACACATTATTGCAGGGACTGTTCTGTAAAGTCAACCCAATCATGGCATTCTTCTGCTTACAAAGTTAGCTTTAAAAAAACTGCCCCCCAAAATGCTATACAAGCTGTGATAAAGTCTACATCCCAAGGACTGCCACTATCTCGCCCTGACCTCACAAGATCCTGTAGACACACTGAACCCCTGAGGCTCTTTCTCTGGGAAGGCCATGATCGTTCCCACCTTGTTTCCCTACCCAAGGCCTCCTGGTGATGTACTGGGTTACCTGTTGGGCTGATAAACCACAAAGTCAGCAATTCGAACCCATCAGCTACTCTGCAGTACAAAGACAAGACGGTTCTTCCATCTCCCTCCCCTTAACCTTCAGTCTTCAAAACCAGTTTAAAATTCACCTGCTCTGTGACGTCTTTCTGTATTTCAACCACAGCTCTTCCTCAGGAGAATGAGCCATCACTAACTTCCACACCACCCTCTGGAGCAATTATATGTGGGAAACGTGCTTTGCTAAGTAGCCTACTTTAAAATGAGTATCTCATCCGTCTTTATCTAAGACACAGTACACGTCAATAAATGCTGAATGAAATTAATACTTGCTGAATTTAACTGAAGAAAAATTGTGGCAACTACTTGGCTAAAGAAACAAGACCCTGGGATCAATCGAGAGAAGTAATAAGCTGACTGCGGCAAACACATGAATGGGTTGTTTGTTTTTAAAAGTTAAGTGGTTTAGGGAGGGTAGGGGGCGAAGAAAGTACATTTTAAAGCTCTAGCTCCAGGGCAAGTAATAAAAATTGTTGCTTTAATGTTTTGTTTTGTTTTTCATAATATGGTGAGCAATGGGAAGGTCTACTCCATCACAGCAGCCTTCAGGGCAAAACGTTTCAGCTTCCTAAGTTAAATCAAACTGGCAGTGGCTCTCAGTTTCTCAGGAGGCGGCAATTGGTCTCTGCTTTCCATGGGTCTAAACTTGGCTGACAGAAAAGAAATAACTTTCCACTTATTTTACAGTTCTCTGCTTTCCTCTTTTACTAGCTCATGTCAATTAATCATAAGGGTCCTGGGAACCCATCCTGCATTCTTGCCCATGTATTATAGGAATGTAGGCATTGTGGTGACTCTTCTGTAGGAGTTGTCATCCTTATAAAGGAGGTTGGGAGGGAACACCTTACTAAGGGCACGAAGTTAGCCCAAGAAACAACATTGCTGGTCCTCTCTGTTCAAAGACATTTACAGACAAAGCCTTTAAGTGTCATGTTATACTCCATAAATTGGTAAATCTGAATATTAAATTTAGAATATATGTAAATCTTCATCAAAGTATCAGAGTTTGCTAGAGATCCAATGGAATCCAATACTTTTCAAAATGATAAAACAATAATCTCTCTGTAATTCAATCTTAATTCATTTCATGCCTGGGTTCCTATCTCAAATCATTACCTACAATGCTCCAGACTCTAAATACATCCTGGAACACACACAGAGACAACATTCTCCGATGTCACACAGATTTTCCTAGCAGGGACTGTCTAGGTCTCATTGAGAAACCATTTCCTCCCTCTGCCTATGTTTTGACTACCTGACCTTCACATTTTTGATGCATTGTTTCTATTTAGGAATATGAATTAAAATAGTACCAAGCTCTTAGGTTTCTGCATTAAATAGCAATATAAGAAAGAAGATTACATATAACAGTGCTTGTTATGTGGTCAAGCCTATTGCCACTGAGCCAATTTCAAATCACAAGGACTCTTATCAGGCAGAGTAGAACGGTCCCACTGGGTTTCCAAGGCTTTACATCTTTACAGAAACAGCCTGCTTCATCTTTCCCCCAGAGAGCAGCTGTGGGTTAGAATGACTGGCCTTTCCATTAGCAGCTCAACACTTAACTCATTGGGACACCAGGGCTTCTTGTAGGTAGTTGGTGGTGATAGCAGTGTGCCATGGAGCTGATTCCAACTAATAGCGACCCCGTATAGAGATATATAGGAGCAGAACGCCACATCTTTCTCCCATGGAACCACTGGTAGTTTCAAACTGTTGACTGTGCGATTAGCAGGCCGACTCATAACCACTATGCTGTGTAGTTAGTGTCCCATAAATTTCAGCTTCATCACGTCCCACAGATGAATGGAAAAAGAGTCCAAATAAGTCAGCCTTTTTTACCAAGCTCCACTTTGGCTCCTGTAAAGATTTGCAGCCTCAGAAACCCTGTGCAGGGTCACTATGAGTTGGAACCGAATCCATGATACTTAACAACAACAAAAACATTGGCTCCACTTATCCCAACAGACCTTAAATAACTGAAGTAGGTACCATTAATTTTATTTTACTTCACACATTTGGGATTTTGTGTTTGCTAAATGTAGCATGAAAAGATAATATTTATGCAAAATCATTTTTAAATGATTTTTTAAAAAATGTCTTTTAATAATCTCTAAAGTCCTTCCACCTCACAGTTTTTGGGATCTATAAGAGCTAATTGCAAATGTATGCAAATTAGTCACGATACAATTCCCTAGATTTACTGGAAATACATGGCATTGTCAGACTGGGTTACATCAAAACAAAGTGGACCCAAATCTGGCAGCATGAGACAATGCAAAGCAAAGCCTCCTCTTTCTCCCCTGGGCCCAGGACCTCATATTCTCATCCTAGGCTCCAGGTCCTCATAGCAAATGTGGAGTGGACAAAGAAGGTGCTATAATTTTCAGAGAAGGAAGTTGGGACAAGACTCTTTACAGAATTCTAACCAGAGCAGTTGAAGTGAGCAGAACTCTATGAAATCACTTGGAATTTAACTTTCACTTCTAATAGAATCCCAGAAATTTCATTCAGGAAGGGATCCCAGCTCAACTTCCTGATTAGAGATTGAGAAACTGAAACCTAAGAAAATCATGTGACAAGTCCAAGCTCAGTGGCTTTTCTGGAAATTTGGTCTGTAAATCTAGAATTGCTGCAGTGACCAAACATATTAAACACTCTCAACCTAGGGTATTTTCCAAATTGCTCACACACAGATAAATGTCCTTCTTTGCTTCTGTGAGTCAAAATCAGTCTTACAAGTCAGTAGGCCCCTGTCTCAGGAAAACAGAGAAGATTCTTCACAATGCTGAATTCAAGAGAAACACCTGATTCTGCAAATAAGTCATCAAATGCATAATCACATGGACCTATCTGCCTTTAGAGTCACCCTTAAATACCCAAATCAAATCCTTGGCCCTCAAGTTGATTTCTACTCGTGCTGACCCCACCTGTTACAGAGTGGAACTGCACCAAAGGGCTTTCTTGACAGCAGTCTTTTTGGAAGCAGAGCATCAAGTCTTTCTTCCTCGGTGCCACTGAATGAGTTCAAGCCACCAACCATTTGTACCATCCAGGGACCTGGGTTCACCCTTATCTTTCAGGAATACAAGAACTCATACGAGGGTAACAATGATTCTTTAAGCCCAAATTTGTAAAGAACAAAGCACAAGAAAAAAGTCATAAGTATAATCTGATTAAACAAACCCACCTGTGTAAAATTTTATATAATACCTAAAAGTGGAAATAAAGGATTGTTTCTGGTGATTAGTTTCTTTAACAACACAGACTTGAACAGTTTTTAAGTAATCAAAGAATCGTTCCATTTGCACAACTTTTTAGAAAACTATTCAACAGCAGATAAGAATTGTTAACTCTGTCTCGACTGCATGTATATCTATCCATTAATATATGCTTAGTCAGTAAAACGGAGGAAGGCCGGCCCTCAAGCAGAAGTACTGACACAGTGGCCGCAACTATGGGCTCAAAGAAAACACTTGTGAGGATTTGGCAGGACAGGGCAGTGTTTCCTCCTGTTGTGCACAGGATAGCTATGGGTGGGAACCTAGCAACAAGTACTCATTCACTCAACACTACTTCTGTGCGCATTCAATTACTTATGATACGTCAAACGTGGGCTCTGTCTTCAGGAAACTTTAAGCCTAGAAGTGGAGCCCAGTCTTGCATACCAAAAGCAAAAGTATTAAGGTAAAAAGCAAAGGAAATTCAAAAGAGCCTGGGATACAGCGCCATAGAAGCTCAGGGGAAGGAGGCATTGTTTCCAGATAACGGTGAGGGAAGGTTCTTGCAGGGGTGAGCTGGGCCCTCGCGAGGAGGTGGGAAAGGGAAAAGTGCTTAAAGGCCAGGCTGCAGTTCCGCAGCATCCTCCTCCATCCCAACTCCCCATGGAGAAGCACAGGCAGGGCCACTCCGTTTCTGCACACTTGTCGCAGGAGCATCAGGCCCAGCCCACGTCCTAGTGGCTTCAGGGCCCTGTCCTTCAGTCACTCCCACAAATGAGCGCCTCAGGAAGTACGCCCCTGGGCGCCCGGGAGGCCCGGGCCTCCGCCCGCCCTCCCGCCCACCCTCAGGAGGCATTGGGGCCTCGGCTCAGCCTGACAGGGAACGCACCTGGTCTAGCGCCCGGGAGGTGGCGACGGTGGTGGCAGAAGAGGCGGTGCCAGGGGCGAGGCCCGGGGCCCAGCCTTAAGGTGGCGGTGGCCACACCCACAACGTGGCTCCAGTCCTCGCTCCGCCTCGTGACCGCGGCCGTGCCCCAGAGCGCGGCGAGCTGGCCAGGACACAGGAGCTGGAGGCCAGGGCCTGGGACCTGAGGGCCCCAGGGTTCTGACTCCTGTGAGTGACACACCTGGCCTTGATTCTAAATATGGGGAGAAGAGGCTTGGACATCACCTTCCTACCCCTAGTCCAAAAATCTAGGCCGCGGGGTATTTCAGAAACTACACTGTCTGGCGAGGATGCTTAAAATGTGAACTATATTGTATTTGTCCACGATGGAGGAAATATAGAAACTGAGAGTTAAGCAGGGACATGACAGGATGAAGGACTTGGTAGAGATACTGTGTAGGAATGGATGAGGTTGTGACAGTGAAGTCGCTGAGCCTGGCCAAAGGCACCCAGTCCTCAAATCAGGGAGTCTTTCAAAACCATGCTAGATGAACTGTCACAAGCCTCCCTCCCACAGGTAGTGATTATTAAACCTTTGTATTCCCGTTCTGCCCTTTGCCTGTGCAATTGTTAGACAGGCAAAGATGATGGAAGACAGGGGTGACCCAAACCAGGAGATCACAAAGAGGCGTTTCTCATCAGTGTGTGCTGAGTCCAGAAGCTTGCCATGAAGAAAGGAGACTCACTTGATTCACTGGTGTGGCTTATTTTAAAAAGTCACAAGCCTTTCTGACAGTAAAATATGTGCTCACGGATTTCTGTTGAGTTTTTTGGTTAAGTTAGTTTATTTAACCAAACCAACCAGTATCAAATAGAAACAGTTATCTTTATCAAACAGCAATCCAGAGCTCTCCCCTTAACCATAAATTTTTTAAATGAATGAATGGAATGAATCTTTAAATCAAAAAAGAAGAAATCCCATGCTCACTAGGGAAGTGTGTGTGTGTGTGTGTGTGTGTGTGTGTGTGTAGGGAGAGGGGCTGATTAAAAATCCAAGCAATAGTTGGCAATATAAGAAAAGCACTGAATTGCCAACAGCAAGGTTGGTGGTTCAAACCCAGCATGTAGGATCACTATGAGTCAGAACCTATTTGATAGCGCTTAACACAGCATCAGTTATGAGTTAAAAGCAAAACGTGGAGCCTCTATTCCTTACATACAAATAGCCCTCAGTTAACAATTCCTCCAAACTTACTAACCGTTTTGCAAAATAAAGTATGAAGTAAGGCTGGGCCCCGGGCCTCGCCCCTGGCACCACCTCTTCTGCCACCACCGTTGCCACCTCCCGGGCGCTAGACCCTGGCCCACCATTCCAGGATCATCTCTAATATGCCATAAAGTCCCACTAAATTATTGTTTCCTCAGACTACATTGGGTAAAATACAAGTTTTTATTATTTCCAATCTACCATGGACTGCTTTTTTGTAAAACAATTTAAAAAATAGTAGAGAAGTCAGAAAATGCACACCAAAAACTCCAGTTCTTCTTATTAGAGTCAACAATTATAAACTTACTTTGTCAATTTAATTTATTTTTAATACTTAACTCGAAATTTCTACACTTAGTTCATCATGAACCAGAACAAACTAGTTCATACTTTAAAGAAGAACTGACTTCCTGTTCTTGATTTTTTACTTCTGGGCCTTTTCTCATGGTGTTCTTTTAGACTGGAATACTTGTTTCTTCTTCCTTTCTCCTAACATTCTGATGGAATGTCCTGGTATAGTGCTGTAGAATAAACACTGGACAGTTTGAACTGCAAAGTCAGCAGTTCAAAAGCACCAGTTGCTTCTTGGAAACCCTACATAGGGTCTCAATCAGTTGAAACCAACTCAAAGGCACTAAACAACAACAATGTTGATAAAATCATCACAAGCCCTAGTGGTGTACACTACATTTTGGGATAATTTCTTGTTCTTGCTCAAGATTCAATTCGTATGTAAAAATAATAGCTCAGCATTTTAATAAGTGCTTTATTCTAAGCTTTTAGATGCATTAACTATGAATGCTCACCATAGCCCTATGACCTGTTGTTGTTGTTGTTAAGTGCCATCGAGTCGGTTCCAACCCATAGCGACCCTGTACAGGGTTTCCGAGGGTGTAAATCCTTACGGGAGTAGAAAGCCTCATCTTTCTCC
>NW_006408549.1:5141851-5144562 GCF_000296735.1 Chrysochloris asiatica
TAAAGAAGGTATTTGAAATAAACAAATCATTTGTCTTGCAGAAATCTATCATTCGTTCTCCAGCATCATTTCTATCACCAAGTCCAAATTTTCCAATTACTGGTCCCTCCTCTTTGCTCCCTACTTTTGCATTCCAGTCACCAGTAATGAGCAATACATCTTGATTGCATGTTTGATCGATTTCAGTGATTCCTAGAGAACCTTATACAGGGTCGCTCTGACATGGAAAAACTTTATGGCACTTAACAACAATGACAATGAATTTTCAACTTGGAGTTATGATGTGATGTTATAGGATAAGCACTGGAATATTAACTGCAAGGTTGGTGATTCAAACCCACCAGAAGCTCCTCTGAAACCCTATACGGGGTCACTAAGAGTCAGAACCAACTTGATGGCACTTAACAAGAGCATATCTTCAACTTAGTACAGTACCTGACACACAGTAGGCCATCAGTACGTTTTCATCGACTGCATTAAAAAAAAAATGGTGTTTAGAGTGTTGCATTGTATGATAAGCACTGATCTGCTAACAGCATGGTCAACGGTTCAAATCCATCCACCACTCCTCAGAAACCCTATACAGAGTCACTATGAATCAGAACCAACTAAATAGCACTTAGGAAAAACAAAAACCGAGTGTTAATGAAAATATATGAGGTGCACAATGGTATTATGGTACACATGTTTATTAACTAGTTAAACAAGCAAAACCTGGATTTGTACCATTAGAATTCAATGCAACAGGAAGCCACATGTGTGTGTTCTGGTCAGTACCCATGCTGGGGTCCCAGCCAGCAGAATATCAACTCCTAATCATGTGAGTGAGCCATCTGGATGCCACGCCCTCAGATGACTGCAGCCCCAGCCACCATCTAACTGCTATGCTCCAAGACAGAACTGCCCAAGACAGAACTCTGAGATAGTCATTGTGAAGTCTCTTAGGTTTGGGCTGATTTGTTTCTCAGCAATAGATGGCCAGAAGAGAGCTTCGTTAAAGTCAAATCATGACATTCCTCTTCTCAAAACCCGCTAATGGTTCTCCATGTTACCAGAAGTAGCAGTCAGAGTCATTATAATGGTCAACAAGATGCTATACAATCTAGCCTTTATCCCCATCTCACTTCTTTGTGGTCCTACTGTAGTAATACTGCCCTTTTTATTATTTCTTAAGCACTCAGGTATTCCTACCTTAGACCTTTGCACTGGCTGGTCCTTTTCTATATACTTCTGCTTTACTCTTTTTTTCTCTTGGTCTCAAGCATTTGCTCAAATTGTATCTTCTTCATGTAGCCAACCTTGACTACCTATGTGATACTCCAATCTGCCCTTCAATCCCATCCTGGCACTTCCAATTACCCTTACCCTGTCAGGGAACGGCCTCGACACGAGTGTTTGGTTCACGAGGAGGGGATATCTGGCGGCGATAGGAATAGCAAAAGAATACATAGAAAGACACGAAGAGAGAGACAAAGAGGCACCCCGAAACCAGGGTGGATGCATTACTGGCGTCCGGCAGATCAGGCATGGTGAACATATTAGCCAGGAGGACGGTAAGATCCCGCATAGTAAACATCTTAGCTAAGTGGGCCGTATGCACCCCTTACTAGCTGGTCAGTAAAGCATGCCTAGTCAGTCATAAAGCTCACTTTCACCGCCTGCCTGTAATGCACCCCTGGGCTGGCCTGCACCTCTGTTTTATTTAGGGGAGGAGCTTCACACCAAGCTGGGAGGGACCAGGACAAGGTACAGCTAGCATACATAATTCTTCAGACATTCAGGCACCTTTACATCGTACTTCGCAGGTTTGAATCCCAGGCCCGCAACTTGGTTTCTCAGGTTCAATTAACATATCTATAGCCCCTGAGCTCAGCTGGGGGAAGGTGAAAGGGAAGGACAAAAGGCTTGGGAGGAGTCCCGCTGTTTTGGCTTCCTGAGCCAGGTTTTCAGGAACTTTGGCTGAATAGCCTGCACCTGGGACAGGTTTAGGGAGGATGTCCTTCTGTCTATAGAACAAAGAACCGGGAAGTAGCTAAGCTATTTTTAGTTAATCCTTTGGGGAAAGGTTTAACCTTGAAACCTTTACAGTCTCGGCTTTAGGAAAATATTACATTTATCTGTGGATATTTACGCCCTCGGAAACCCTGTACAGGGTCGCTATGGGTCGGAACCGACTCGATGGCACTTAACAACAACAACAATCTGTGGATATTAAGGGCTCATGTTTGGAATTAAATAAAAACATAACTGAGCACTAAAATGAAAAACAATTTGCTATGACTGCCCGGTGGCCAGAATCTGTTCCTCAGAGCCTGTGGCCTGCATTGTCTGCAACACTCAGGCCCAGTGGGCCTTGAACTTCTGACCAGCTTTACACGGTCTGCAACATTACCCAGCTCTACTTTTTTTTTTTTATGTTGGTGGTACCAAATGCCCTTGAGTCAGTTCTGACTCATAGTAGCCCAATATAGTGTTTCCAAGGAGCTGCTGGTGGGTTTCAACCACCGACCTTGAGGTTGGCAGTCCAATGCTTATCCTTCAGCACCATCAGAATTAGATCCACTCATCGTAGTGGTTACGAATCGGGCTGCGAACCTTAAGGTCAGCGGTTCGAAACTACCAGCCACTCCGCGGGAGAAAGATGAGGCTTTCTACTCCCGTAAAGATTTACACCCTTGGAAACCCTGTACAGGGTCGCTATGGGTCGGACC
>NW_006408549.1:5144662-5149114 GCF_000296735.1 Chrysochloris asiatica
AGCCTCATCTTTCTCCTGCGGAGCGGCTGGTAGTTTCGAACCACTGACCTTAAGGTTCGCAGCCCGATTCGTAACCACTACGCTACCAGAGCTCCAGCCCTATGACCTAGGCATTAATATTTTTATTCTCACTTCATAAAAGATTGAGGATTAAAGAGTTCAAGTTCACAACCTATCCATTGCTGTCAAGTCACTTCTGACTCCTAGTGAGCCTACAGGACAGAATAGAACAATTCCATAGGGTTTCCAAGGCTGTAAATCTTTACAGAAGCAAACAGCCTCATCTTTCTCTCGCTGAGCAACCGAGGAGCTTTACTGCAGTTAACAGCCCAGCTTAACCTACTGTGCCAGGTACAAAATCCAGTTTCTAAACTAAGCAGGTCTGATTTGGAAACCCATGAAATATACCATATGATGGACCTTCTTCCATGAAGTCTCCTCATTTGCTTCTGAATTGAAATGAATCCCTCCTTACTTGTACCAATGTTATTTTTAGCTGTTGTTAGTCGTCTTAGAGTTAGGCCCAACTGTGCCACATAGGATTTTCAATGGCTGATGTTTCAGAAGTAATTGCCAGGACTTTCTTTGAGTTGCCTCTGGGTGTACTTGAACTACCAACCTCACATTTAGCAGCCTAGCTCTTCACCACATGAGTCACCTAGGGACTCCTACACATACCAGTACCATAACATTTTCCCCACATTGGTTTTCATTCATATACATTTCCTCTCCATTGCCATCCTGTAGATTTCAACTCATAGTGATTCTACAGGACTGAATAGAACTGCCCCATAGGGTTTCCTCAGCTCAGGGTCGCTATGGGTCAGATTCAACTCGACAGCACTTAACAACAACACCAATCTAAAGTTGGCCTAACAAAATGCAGAAATAATCAAATAATATCATTAATATCATATGCAAGTAAACTTTTGCTGAAGATAAAGGCTGCAACAGTACAACTGGGAATTGCGAGAAATTCAAGCCAGATTCAGAAGAGCACCTAGAACAAAGGATATCATTGATGATGTCAATTGGAGCTTGCTTGAAAGCAGAGAATACCAGAAAGATGTTTACTTATGTTTTATTGACTTTGTAAAGGCTTTCAGTTATGTGGATCATGACAAAATATGAATAACACTGTGAACACCATTTAATTGTGCTCATGCAGAACATGTACATAGACCAAGAGGCAATTGTTCAAACAACAGTGGGACACTGAATAGTTTAGAATTAATGGTTTAGGATGGTTTTGAATTACACTAAAAGGTATATGCCAGAGTTGTATCCTTTCACCATATTTATTCAATGTGTGTGCTGAGCAAATAATCTGAGAAACTGGATTAAATGAAGAACGTGGCACCAGGACTGGAGAAAGACCCATTTATAACCTGTGATATGCTGTTGACACAACCTTACTTGCTGGAAGGAAAGAGGATTTAACATAGTTACTGATGGAGATCAAAGACAACAGTCTTCAGTATGGATTACACCTCAATGTATAGAAAACAAAAATCCTCACCATTTGACCAGTAAATAACATCATAATAAATGGAGAAAAGATTGAAGATATTAAAGAATTCATTTTGCTTGGATCCAGTGTCAACACTCATGGAAGCAGCAATCAAGACATCAAATGACATTTTGGATAAACCAAACCTGCTGCAGAAGACCTCTTTAAAATGTTCAAGAAGCAAGATATCAGTTTGAGGACTAAGGTGCGTCTGTTCCAAGCCGTTAAACCGTACCTAACGCGGAGTCCTGGTGTGGCGCTGTGAGTTAATGCTCCAGACTGCTAAACTGTTTGAACTACAAGCTTCGTGGTTCAAGCTCACCAGTTGCTCCTTGGAAACCCTATGCAGGGCTGCTATGGGTTGGAACCGACTCAATGGCACTTAACGACAACAACAATCTTTACTGAAGGAAACTGCTACATATTTCTCCTGGAGAGCAGCTAGTGAGTTCAAACCACTCACCATCTGATTAACAACCAACTAGTTAACCAATGGAGTCCTGGTGTGGCACTGTGCTGGCCTGCAAAGTTGGTTTGAACCACAGGGTCGCCGGTTCAAGCTCCCCAGCTGCTCCTTGGAAACCCTATGCGGGGTCACGATGGATCGGAACTGACTCAAGGGCACTCCACAACAACAACAACAGTTAACTAATGCACCACAGAACTCCTTCTGTTGATTACACCAGGTTTTAGATTTCTGACATTGTGTGTATCTACAGCTCTAAACACTGCTCTCTCTGACTGGAACACTCTTCATGTCCTCGACTCTGCTCATGCTAACCACCAGACATGTAGCTTGCTCTCTCTTTAATACTATTTACTTCTTTAATGTGCTTACTTCATATTATAATTATATGTTTAAGTCAACATCCTTTACTAGACCACAAACCATGCATTATGTTCAGTCATCTTACCAAACATGTTTTCATTTATTTAATTGAGCAAACAGTTCTCTTAAAAACATTTATTTGTTTGTTTTGAGTGAAATTATGCACATTAAACCCACACCACTTCAATAAACATGTACAATTCACTGATACTGGGTACATTCTTCAAGTTGTACCATTTATCTCAAAACCTTTTCCAAATGATTTTGCCATCATTAACACAAATTTACTGCCCACACCCCAGCTTCTGATCTATGCTGTCAAGTGGTTGTTGTTAATTCTGTCACATATAGACAATTCTTTAAGAGTACAATACTTATGTAGACATTCTTTTCTAATTATAATGAACTATTATTTGGTCCAAAAATGGCTTCAGAGGATAGTTTTGTTTTAAGATATAAAGATTTCCTCAGGATAAGCAGTTTCTGAGAGAGCATCAGACCTCAATACTCCAGAAAGTCTGGATCCCATGATGTAAGAAATTCTCAAGATGGTCCATCTTCAGGAATAAAGGATCCATGAGATTGCTAGACCAGACATAGGTGGTTCATGCTCACCCAGAGGTGTGTGAGCAGGATGAACTGGGGGGGTCGGGGGGTGGGGGATGGTAGGGAGAGAGGCAGGGAGGAAATCTGTTCTAGGACTAGAAACTTTAAATAAGAATACAGTCATTAAGGCCATGGATGCCATCTGAGCTAGATTGTGAACTAAATGCTAACTGGGGAGGGAAACCAGGGGTAAAAAGTCTTTGGGAGCCAGCTGCAGCACATCTGCCTGTGTCTACTGGGTTGAGCAAAGTCTAATAAAGAAAACTTCACTCTCACTAAAATGAGTACAGATTGGATTTATTGAGCATTTGTCAGTAAGCACTTGAGATAACTCATCAGTGACCTCCTAACCAAGAGGAACCGAGGCAGTATTGGGGAATTGACAATGTTTCTCACAATGAGAATTTGACATTCTAATTGAACAAACACTTCGAAAGTATTCATAATATGCCAGGTATAGCTCTAAGAGTTTTTCAAGCACATAAACAGTCCCAATGAGTAGCTATTATATGATGAAACGAGGTCCAGAGGTTAGTTGCTAAGAAGCGGCAGAGGAGTCCTGGTGTGGCACTGCAGGATAATGTGCTGGACCACAAGGTCGGTTTGAACTGCAAGATCAATGGTTCAAATCCACCAGCTACTCTATGAAAACCCTAGACAGTTTCACTATGAGTCGGAGCCAACTGGACAGCATTTAATAACAAGTGTCAGGGGCAGAATTCTAGGTCAGACAGCCTGGCTTCAGAGTCTCTCTCTGAACCATGAAGTGGTGTGCTTTTTCACTACCCTGTGTGCTCCTTCTGCCTAAAACCTTCCCACAATTTTCCATTGCTCTTAAAATGAACCAAACTCCTCACCAGGGTCTACAAAACTCTGCATCGCTTGGTTCCTGGGAACTCTCCAGATACACCTCCCAGTAAGCCTCCCAGCTCACTTCCAGCCACACTTGTCTTCTTTCCTTTGCTCCTGGAGTCATGTTCCCTCTGACAGCCAAAGATGCTGTTCCCTCAGCCCATAATGCCATTCCCTCTCTGTCCCCTCCTCAACTCAAAATTAGCCTTTCAGATCGTCACCCAGGAAAACCCTCTTAGACCAGGTCAAATTACACTCTTAAGCATTTTTCAAAGTATTTTTAGTTCTCAACATAATTATCATTATTTCATTTGTATAAATATGTGCCAGCTGCTTCTCAGAAACCCTATACAGGGTCACTATGGGTCAGAATCAACTTGACGGCACTTCACAACAACAAAGGTCAATGTACCAAGCTCATCAGTAAGCTCCATTTAACCACTTTTATATCTTCATTTGGAGTCCTGGTGTGGTGCTGTAGGATAAGCACTGAACCTCAAGGTCAATGGTTCAAATTCACCAGTGATTCCTTGTTGTTGTTGTCAGGTGCCATCAAGTCAGAACCGACTCATAGCGACCCCATGCACAGCAGAACGAAACAATGTCCAATCCTGGGCCAACCTCACTACCGCTGCCACACTTGAGTCCATCAATG
>NW_006408549.1:5153969-5159915 GCF_000296735.1 Chrysochloris asiatica
CTACTCCCGTAAAGATTTACACCCTTGGAAACCCTGTACAGGGTCGCTATGGGTCGGACCCGACTTGATGGCACTTAACAACAACAACAACAACATATATGAAAATTGGGCATTTTCAAGCATACTATGTAGTAGTACGTACCTATCGTGTTTCGTGTCCAGGGTCAGCAAATTCCCCAAGGGCAGGGACTTAGACTTTTTCTTTGTTTATCTATGATATTTCCAGCATCTAGGACATCTGACACATAGTAGGCATTTAATAGATATTTGTTTTATAATTTCTGGTAATAGTTGAAACTGAACCAACCAGAATGCCCATGAGAATAAAATAGAAATGACTTAGAGAGCCAGTAAGATCAGAAATAAGAGTAAATACAAGAAAATAGGCTGGGATTCCAGAATGCTGGTCACCATCCATTCACAACCCACCCCCAGCACAGAAGAGCACCAGAAACAAAGCTTTCAGCTTATGAAAGAAACCCAAGATGACAACATATGTCACCGAAGTCAAAGCCAATATATGAGTTGCTAAGTCCCATTATAATGATGTTTCTAATTACAGGGAATTGAAGCCAAATTACACTCCCTAAAACCAAATAAATACAGACTATTCCAGGAGGTGGCCCTGTTTTCCAAGACCAGAGTTTCAAAGGAAACGCTTGATATTCATGTGGAATGTGCTATTCTGTAATTCTTTGATTAACAATCTGGTTTTCCCAGAATTGAAAAACTAAATCCAGCTTTTTTTTTTTTTTTTTTTGTCTCATATATCATGAGATATTAGTATACCTTTAGAATACAGTGATGATTTGGGATTCTCTAAAATACTAGGCCAAAAATTGAATAGAAATTTTCAAGTCAACAGAGTATTAATTTCAATTTGTCTCTAAGAATGTATTGTTAGAACAGTGAACTACATCATATCAGAAGAGACATATTTAAATGGTTTTTAAAAATATAATACATAACACCTAACAAAAACATGAGTAAGATGCCCTCCTCCCACACCCTCCCCATTCTGTATCTTTTGTCATATTCCTGTGCTAAAGGGCAGTGGTATTTGGAACCAAAAGAGGAGAGAGAGAGAGCATATGGTTTTCCCTCAATTCCAGCAAGGATATTATTTCATCCAGTAAGTACATTTCAGAGAAGTAGCTTGTTACAGTAGAACAATAATTGAACTACCACAGAGATCATCCGGGTTCTGATTCTACTACAAACTCCTAACTGACTCTATGGATTCAGCTTTAGCCTAATTTTAAGCTGCTCAGACTGCTCTGTCTTTATTTCCCTAACTCCTCAGAGTACTGCTGGCAGCCAGCCAGCCAGCCCTCAGCTGTTAGCCCTCTTCTGGAATTTCCTTTGTTGAAGAGTTGCCTCATTCATTGAGTACTTCCTTGCTTTTTGGCTCAAAAAGATGGTGTGATGCATTAGAGAGGCATGGGGAAATCAAAACTATAAGATGACTGGAATTGAGTGGTTGTGCTAAGGCAATCAACAGTGGTTGAAAGTGATTAATGGGCAATCAAAAGCAAAGCATGAAAGCCAGAGGGCTTCCATGGTGGCACATAAAGAGCTTTTCATCTCTTCCAGCAGGAGCACAGAAAAAAAAAAAAAAAAAACCCCGAGAGCCTCCTTAGTCACTAAAGTAGAGCCAATTCTCAACTTGGGCAAATCTGCTATGCCAAGGTTAACACTCTGGTTGGGGCTGTGCTGGATTTGAAAAGGCAAGAAAGGGATTTTAATCTAAAATTGCTGCAGGACTAGTTCACATGTAGCAGCAGAAACTCAGACTGTCTTATCCCTGGGCGTGCAGGATCAAGGAGTTGAATATGGGAGAGTTCGAATACGGGTGTACTTTCCCCTGATACAACAATTCACATCCTGGCAAAGACCTCACAAGATGATGTTAACATGCAGCTAAATTAACTCTTTTGAAAACCTGGGAAAACTGATACCCCATACTGAATGAAGTACAAATTCCTGAACTTCCATGGCAGATGGTAGAAAAAAATTTTTTAAAGGTTTGGAGAGGTGGGAAAACAAGAGCAGACAGATTAGCTAAGGCTAGAAAACCCATCATCTAACAACAGCCACCACCTTGGGAGGACCAGAAAACCCTCTATTTACCTAAGCAATAAGGATGCACAGTCCAGTGTGAGACAGGACTGAAGGCAGGGGTATGGTCCAGAGTTGGGCTCCCTAATAGGGATGGTCCCCACCTAACCTACTGTCATCGACTTGATTCGACTCACAGTAACCCTGTAGGACAGAGTTGAACTGCCCCTTTGGATTTCTAAGACAGGAGGATACAACCTCATCTTTCTCTAGCAGAGTGTCTATTGTGTTCCAACTGCTGACTTTGTGACAGGAAGGAAGACAACTACAAGGATTACAATGTAATAACTGCAAAGTAAGATTAGAGTGACATTTAAAGACCTAGAGGACAGGACACAGGGGTGGTGGTCTCTATCATTTCTATCATATGTCCATTTAATTCAGCAGTCCAGACCCTCCCCCAAAGCAAACATGACTTAGATGTTAGGTAAACTCAACCAAATATGGGTACACTCACTCCTCACCAACTTGTTTAGGTTCCAAAGACCAGGTTTGTTATGTGAAAATTGGCATTGTGCAAAAATGAAGCATGACCACGTCAGATCACAAAATGGAACATGACTACATCATTACATAACTGCCAATTGACATCGTTATATAACTGCCAAGTCACTGTGAATCATGGCCCAGTCAAGTTCAGTCATAACCTTCATCACCACAGCTAGCCTTGCTCTCAGTTAGCACCTCTACATTTGTTACTGCTAGACATATGCTATTAACGGACAAAATGATTGCATATTTTTATTTTTATTTTTTTATTTTTATCCTAAATGTGAAATGTTGGAAAACAAAGAATAGGTGTAGTCCCCAACTTACAAGGAACATATTCGAATGACAATGAATTATACTTACAGCCACCCATTTTTTGTTTTTGTTTTGGGGGGGTACATCTTATCATTAGTGTAGCTTCCTGACAGGAAGTTATTAGAAAATGTATGTAAGGGGTAAGGAAAAAAATAGTGAGTTATGTGAATACTTTCTAAGCATTTGATCAGGAAAATATGATGTAACAGATTGGTGGGAAAATTGTCAATATGGCAAGAATGCTGAATTTAGAACTTGATATCACTGATGTGGTCCAGATCATAGGTCATAAAGGAGGAAAACTGAGAGTTAAGAACTTAATGGATTTTGAAGAGAAAAGAAATGATCAAGAAGAAAGAAACAATGAGGACAAGGAAGGAGAGAAACTGTAAGAAAAAATTTACAGTTAAAGGATTAGCTGAACTTTTTTCAAAACTAAGTCAGGGGCTTTAGTTGTTTGAAACCATGGACCCAAACACTGACTGTTTTACTAATGTCAATAGGCAGATGCTGGAGGCATGAGATATTGCCATGGGATATATAAGAATAAAAGAAAAGGTCTATACAGACAATGATCACTAATGACCCTGAGGACAGAATAGAACTGCCCTTTATCTTTACGAAGGCAGACTGCCACTTCTCTCTCCTGAGGAGCAACTGGTGGGTTCAAACCACCAGTCTTTCCACTAATAGGCAAGCACTTAACCACTGTGCCATCAGAGCTCCTTACTATATTGATTGATTGATTGATTAATTGTTGTTAAATGCTGTTGAGTCGGTTCTGACTTATAATGACCCTGTATACAGTTTCTGAGATGTTGCTGGTGAATTTGAACCACTGATCTTGTGGTTAGCAGTCCAGTGTTCATCCTACAGTGCCACACCAAGACTCATACTATATTGATTTTTGTTGTTGTAGTTAAGTGCCTTTGAGTTGGTTCCGACTCATAGCAACTGTGAATAGGGTTTCCGAGGAGCAGTTGGCAGGTTTGAACCTCCAACTACAGCATGCTAATTGGGGTGGATGAGCAAATAAAAGAAGTAGCAAGACTGTTAGACACACGAGCTCCAGATAGTAGCAGATAAGCCAAACTCTACAGAAGTCAAATGTTTAGAGATGCAGGGACACCCCTGCAAGTCACTGTACCATACACCTCCCATTGCAAAGAAAAAAATCACAATGCTTGGTGAACACTGAAGTCAGTGTTTCCACACCTGGGAATTCCACTCGAAGCCATATACTAAATTATGCAAAAGACCACTGATTTGAGTGGGGTCTAGAGTAGGAAATGGCTCTGCACTAAGTCCAGGCCACAATGCAAGCATCCCTGCAGTTGGGTCACACAGCTCAGCAGACATCAGTGGTGGAAAAAAGGCACCCTATGTAATTTATGACAAGCCCCAATTGAAGAATCAGAATTTAGTCCTCTAGAATTCTGGAGCAAGTCCATGCCATCTGCAGCAAAATAGAACACATATATTGAAAAATGGCTCTAGCATGCTTCTGGATCCTGATAAAGATGAAATGCCTAGCCATACACTACACCAAATAACCATGGAGTCAGACCTGCTTCTTACTAGCTGGGTTTTCTAGATGCATTAAGTTATAAGGTCCAAAAATCCCAGCAGCAGTTCATCACAAAGTGGGAGTGGTACAACCACAACGGAGAATGAACACGATTATGCTACAAGCAAGTTGCATAAGTAGCTAGCCCAGACTCCCCCCATCACCATTGCACTAGCACGTCTCCCTCTGCTCACATCCATGGCTGTATGGATGAGTCCTATAGGACCAGTTGAGGGAGCAGGAAAAGCCAAAGTTTGATTCAGATTCTCAGTCTGTTATGTAGCTCTGAGCCCAAAATTGACAGCTGCTACAGTATAGTTCTGGGGAAAGTTTCCCAATGGGCACAGCATAAGGCATAGCTGCAGACTGTATTTTTCCAAGATGGCTACAAGATCTTTCCTTTCAAGAAGTAGGGTCTCCATAGGTGGAATCCTGAACAGCATCCAGAATCTTCAGAGGTGGGAAATTTTCACTTGGAAGGACAAGCAGACAAGCCTGGAGCGGCTAGAAGAACAGAAGATACTTCTTAAAAGAAAGACCTACAGGGAAACTACAAAACTATATATGCAGACTGACTGCTTGTTACAAGAACAAGCAAGTTGCTAACCCAGGAGACATCAAGGCAAGTGGTTGGGTCCCCTCAGTGCAAACCCCCTCCCAAGACTAGGACTCAATGGGAATATATGCTCTGATTGGTGACCACAACCACGTTCGTCACCGATAAGGGGAAGTGAGGGAAACACAGCAATGAAGATGCAAGCTAAGCCCTACAATATTCAATAGACTCCTATGAATCCAGGTGGAGAACTGGTTGTCCAGCAGTGTTGCACAACCTGGGGACTCTTGGGCCAAGAGTCAGTGATATAGCCACAGAGGATTAGAGTGGAGAGGGAAGCATGCAGCTGATAAGAAGAGAGGGCATATGCATAAGAACACCCACACTTGACCTGGCTTCAATGACTGGATGATCAGATCTCAACTAGAAGAAGAAAGAAGAGGAAAAAAAGAGTAATCTGATACAATTTGAAGAATTTGACCTACACCTATGGATGCAGTAGTTCAAAAGAGGGACCAAACTTTACAGCAAGGATCATTCCCACCCCCTCCATACACAGAGTAGACAGGGATGGGCAACTTGGACATTGGCTACCCAAAGTTGTGGGGCAACAAAGGCAAGCAGTGACTGGCTTACAAGCTTTCAAGAGGTAACCTAGATCCAGAGGGTATAGAAGAAGGTACAATCTCCACTGAGTAGTATCCAATCTGTCTAGGTGGGGCTGATGAAAGGAAATGCTGATAGATCACTTGTGATACAATAGTGAATAATTGTTATCAGGACTGATTGTGAAGGTTGGAAATGTAAAGATAGACATTTTGTAGCAAGGAGGGGAGTGATTAACTTTGCAGTCTAGGAGCGGAGGTCCCTGGAACCATCAAGAGAGAAGAGTGGAGAGCGG
>NW_006408549.1:5160166-5238870 GCF_000296735.1 Chrysochloris asiatica
ACATAATTCACAATAAAACATTAAAAAAAAAAAAAAAAGTAGTGTCTCTACTCCCTTCCCTAGAATTTAGGTGGGCCTGATTAGAACAGGAGTGCTAGATGACTTCCAAGTCTAGGGTATAATAGACAAGGCAGACTTCACCTGGTTTCCTTACTCTTAGAACCCAATCACCATGCCATGAGAAAGCCATGCCACATGGAGAAGGTCCGTACAGATGCTCCAGCTGACAGCTTCAGCTGAGGTCTGTCCCATCTACAGACAATATCAACTGCCAGACAGTGAACAAGGAAGCCTTTAAGATTACTCCCTGGCAATAATCTCATCGCAATCACATGAGAGGCTCTGAGCAACAACTGCCTTGCTGAGCTGAAACCTTCCAGAGCTGAGAGAGATGATAATAAAATGCTTGGTGTTTATGCCACTAGTTTTATGAAGCAATAGATAGAACAGGCAGTGTGCCCAACCATCCACTTGTGTGGAAAGAGAAGTGGACAATGTCAGAATATATGTGGATTTATGGGCAATGGCAAGTGGCTTGACGACTTTGTCAGAAACCTAGAAGAAGGAAGACTTTCAAGCTTGGTCCTAAGGACATTCGTGAATGGATCTACAAGAATAAGGTGAAACTGGGATGATCTTCATGTTTCATGGTAATGCCCTCCAGAAATCATTTATACCAGAAGGTAATATAGATGATAAATAACTAGGTAAACAAAATGGCCTGGCTAATTGATAACAACCAACCTGTGTCATCAGCATGATAGACACCTGAGGAAGTCCATGATGGCAAAGCATTGAGGCGATGCATGGCCCCACCACTCCCAAATGTCCAGCCTGTCACACTGTACCTTCAAGGCAGCACCATCCCTTAAAGAACCTAGTGACCGCTTGGTAGAGAATTGATTACATTGGATCCTTCCAATCAGGGAAGGATGAGTACTTAATTCTGACAGGAATGTGCACACACTCGTATTACAAGGATGAGTTTGTCTCTCCTTTGCACAAAGCCTGGACCAGAACCACTATCCAAAGGTTACAGAATGTTTGATTCACTGGCATGGGATCACACATATCATTGTGTCAGACCCAGGGACCTAGTTAATATCAAAGGCAGTGTGGAAGTGGCACATAACCATACAATTCATTGTTCATTATTACATACCATTCCACCCAGGAATTGCTGACCTGTTAGAGCAGTGAAACAACCTATTAAATGCACAGCCAAAACTTAGAAGCAATACCTTATGAAGGTACGACTTCATCCTCCAGGATGCAGTATGCATTCTAAATCAATGGTGTGTATATGGTACCATGTCCCAAGTAAGCAGCAATCTGAGCACCGAGGGGGGCAAGTGGGAGTCTACACTAGATAGTAGAGAAAGGAAGGACAGTTTCTTCTTCTGTAAGCTATAATGGCACAAGATATAGTGGCAAGGGGGACTACTTTAGTCTACTAAACCTTCTCCCAGGAAAAAGAGGAATCTTGAAGGAGCAGCTTCCAGAACTTTTTCCAAAGCAGCAGATCTGAACAGCACAAAGGCTGACTGTAAAGGACACTGTGGCGTGTCACACAGATTCCCCTTTCAAGGCTGAAGGCCTTCTTCTCCTCAGTTGCTCAGTGTTACTGAGAGATAGCCCTCAGCTATCAGCTATTTTTAGGTATATTGCCTCATTTGGAAACAATTGCCCCATCCAAGACCACACACACTCCCAGGCAGGACAACTCTGAAGAGCCATCTCAGCTTTAGAACTCCCAAAAGGGTTGGCTTCAGGCTAATCCTGCTTATTTCCCTTCCCTTTATTTCCACAGGTGTTCCCACTAGTACTCCCTTATCATCTTTCTGCATTATTAATGCATGACTTAAAGTCTTCTTCCTAATGATCCTCCCTGAAGAATAAATTTGCTTCAGAGGAAGAATTCTATAGGGGGGGAAAATAGTTGAGGAAGAGCATAATAGAAGCTTCCCTTGGAGATTCATGATGTGCATTAGCAAAATAAAGGTTTTAAGAAATCCTTCACTGAAAAAAAAATAAAATCTACTTCCTGGGAAACCCAACCTATGACAAGTGGTTTTTTTTAAACATATAGTATGAGTCTCATCATCTCTGCAAATGATTTCAATGACGTACTGGGTAAATAAACAAATGTGGTTTGGGGTTGTTTTTTTTCATTGATTTTTCTCCTTCCTTTCAAAATTTTCTATGTACAGGATGCCATCAATCTAAATAAGAGCGCATTTAAGATGTAGTATTGTTGCTCATTTCTGTCTAGTTGGTTCTTACTCATGGTGACCCCATGTGTGCAGAGGAGAACTACTTGATAGGGTCTTAAGGGCTATGACTTTTCAGAAGCAGTTCTCTAGGCCCATATTCTGAGGTACCTCTGAGCTGATTCGAAACTCCAACCTTTTCATTAGTAGTCACGTTTATATTACCCAGGGACCACCCTTAAATAGTTGATAGGCAAAGAATATGAGGCAGGGGCACAGTTCAATCTCTTCTCTTATTAGGAGACAAGAACCTTTACTTGGAGTAAAGGAAAAGTACAAACGGATTGCTAAATTTGAGAAGGTTTTAAGTAATTGCTGGCTATTTGGTGCTTTTGTTTAGCATACATTTACTATTGTCCTGTGCCAAGCCCTGTTTCTGGATGTCAAGAATCAAAGATAAATTAAAAACTGTGTCTAAAAAAGCTTACAGGAAGGTGAAAGAGAGACATGCAAGCAGGTCATTCTAATATTGCATAATGAATTATAGTCCTGGTGGGAGCTGTAGGATAAGCACTGGGCTCCTAACCTCAAGGTCGGAGGTTCAAACCCTGAGCAGCCTCTCCTCAGAAACCCTATATAGGGTTGCTTTGATTCAACTTGACAGCACTTAACAACAAAGGTAAGCACAAATAAAAGACAGCTAAATTAAGCTGGAGAACAAAGAGAACTTCCCGAATTAGATGACTCGGATACTTAAGGTTTTGTGTCCACTTGGCTGGGCCAGGATTCTCAGTGGTTTTGCAGTTAAGACCTAATATTTTCCTATGATAAGATCTAATATAATGTAATCACTTCCCCAATAATCTGATCTGCTGTGATCAACTCTGATCTGATGTCAGTTCCTATGTGTTGTAAATCCTCACTTCTATGATAATAACAAGGTGGGGTGCAATCTCATTAGATTGTATCTTGCAGCAATCCCTTTTGAGAAGCAAAAAGTGAGCAGAGAAAGAGGTACATACTACCACCTAGAAAGAAGAGCCAGAAGTGGAGTAAGTCTTTTGGACCTGGGGTCTCTTGTACTGAGAACCTCCTAGACTCCGAGAAAAGATTGATGCCAAGATCCATAGAGATCTCCAAGGAATGCCAGGCCTACAGATGTTGAAAGGAGACAAGGACCTCTGGCCTTCTCAACTCTGAGAGAATAAACATCAGTTTGTCAAAGGCATTCGCTTGTAGTATTTCTGTTAAAGCAGCATTAGATAACTAAGACAATGACGTTTTAGCTTCATCTTGAAGAATAGTGGTGGTGGTTATGTGCCGTGGAGTCAGTTCCGACTCACAGTGACCCTGTACAGGGTTTCCGAGGCTGTGAATCTTTATGGGAGCAGAAAGTTTCATCTTTCTCCCGCGGAACAGCTGGTAGTTTCGAACTGTTGACTCTGAGGTTAGCAGCCCAATTCGTAACCACTATGCTACCAGAGCTCCTTCTTGAAGAATGATTAGAACTAATTAGGCAGAAAAGGAGGGGAGGTATTCCTGTCAGAGAGAACTAAATACACAAACACATGGAGTCGTGAAATTGCATGACCTGCTTGGCGACCCACAGGAACGCTACAGCAGAAGGGAAGTGGGTGTATAGGAGAGTTGCTGAAATACACAATTAGGTAGGTGTCAGATCCAAGGTGTGGTTAGAAATCACTTAGCATCTGGACTGTATCATAAAAGCTATAGGGATCGTTCAAGAACTGTAAGAAAAATAGTAACATGATCTTTCCCAGTCAGTTTTCAGGACAGAGCAGTGATATCTGCACAATTGGCTGAAAAGAGTTCAAGGAGGTTGTCTCAGTCAGCAATTGCTGTATAACAAACCACCCCAAACTCAGTGTCTTATAACAATGTTCATTTATTCTTGCTTACATGTCTGCAGGTTGGCCAGGACTAATCTAGGCTGGGCTGGTTTGTTTGCTCTGCTTCTGTCTGCATGTTTGTCTGGTCTCTGTTCCTTGTTGAAGAGCTGACTGAGGTTAGCTCATGTGTGTTCACTCTGGAACTCAGGCTAAAGGAGCAGCAGCTATGTAAGAGACATTCTTCTCATCCTTCTTAGGCCAGTTGACTATGTGAACATATTCTTCTCATGGCAAAGGCAAAGTGTAAAAGAGCAAGCAAAGACCAGGATGCCTCAAATCTTAGGCACATGATGATGTCTAGTCACATACCATTGGCCAAAGCAAGTCCTATAGTTGAGTCCAAAGACAAGGGGCAGGGAAGTCCATTCTACCTCTAGTGAAAGTTACTGCAAATTCATTTGTAAAACGTATGGCTATGGAGAGATGTAAAAAATTGTGGCACCAATTCAATCATACAGAGATCATTTTCACTTAGTTCTCAGAGACTTCACAGTATAATAGAGCATCAGCTGTGGAGCTAGGTAGACTATCACTGGACAGCTGTGTGACCTTCCACAAGTTATTTAAACCTCCAGACAGCAATTAGCTCCTTCACAAAATCTGGATTGGCACCTCCCAACTTTCTAAGTGATTATATGAATTCCGTGTAATTTTTCACTGTGTCTGAGCACCAGTGCTAGTTGGGGACCATTGGACTACTAGTTGTATCTAATGTGCCATGTTTCTGTTAGTACAAGCCATGCAGAGAGAGATCCATGGTTATATTTTGGTGCTGCAAAGACACCATGTTGAATCTAATAGGCTTCAGAAAAGTGTTCATGTCTGTATGCACAGAGGAAGTATCTGTTAACACTGTCTCTGCTGCCAACTGCAGGTTTGTTTGTTTTTGTCTCCCAGAAGACAAGGGTTGAAGGCTATGATCCTTGAGAACATCCAGGAACCCAGGTTGCTTCAAGAACCTCCAAGGCAGTTTTTTGTGTGTTTTTTGGGGGGGTGAGGGTGGGGGGAGGTTGTCTCCCAGAAACACACTTGCTAATATGTGTTTGGTCTGACAGTTCACATCCACATCATCCCTTGACTGCTTAACATTTGGGTCATGGAACAGAGGGGTATTTACCCTAGAAGGGACAAGGCTGGAGGCAAACGGAAATAGCAACCCCTGTCTTTGCTTCAGAGGTGTTCTAAGGCTCCTGTTGCCACTCTGTCCACATTGTCACGTTTTTTCCCTGGACCCTCTCGCTCTTGGGGGAGCTAAAGAATAAGTCCCACCTAGTCGCTGCTTCTCAGTCATACACAAACAATAAGCATTCACTTAGAATCTCTTTATTGCAAAGCAAAATACGCTGCAGAGAAAGAAGTTGGTCTTTCTCCGCTAGTGGCGTAGAGCTGGCAGCAGTAGGGAGCATAGATTAGATTAGGTCAAAGCGGAAGTACACTTCAAAGAGAGAAGCAGGTCTGTCTCCGACAGAGAAGAAGAAGTTTGGGGGTTGGGATACACTGGCTTATAAAGGCATGGGGTCCCTTTCTGGAGGGGTTAGCTGGCTGGCTGTGTGCTGTGGAGTTGGTTCCGACTCATAGCGACCCTCCACAGGGTTTCTGAGGCTGCAAATCTTTACGAGAGCAGAAAGCCCCATGTTTCTCCCGCGGAACAGCTGGTAGTTTCAAACTGCTGACCTTGCAGTTCACAGCCCAATTCTTAACCACTATGCTACCAGAGCTCCTTGAGGGGTGGGCTAATGCATATTAATTAGGAGGCGTGGTATGATGAATATTCACGGTTTTTAGGAGAGGGGAGCAGGCTTCTTGGGAATCGGGTGCCTTCTGCAGTTGTCGCTTTAAGCCCTATCTTCGTGGGTCGTCTGCCTGTGACCAGCTACTTCTATCAGGGTTTCAGGTTCTGATATCCCTGTCTCTGTCTCCAGGCTGTTCTCCTCAGTGTTATCCTTCTTGTTGGACTAGTGATGTCCTCCCCACTTTCAGGGGAAGCCAGGGTAAGAGAGGTCCAGGGGTCCTAACTTGTCGCTGACAACAGGACCTCTCTTGGTTGCAGGGTTATGACAAACACCATACCAAAAGCACCCCTATGTATCTTCTCAGATTGAAACCAATTTTCCCAGCAATATACAGATCATTAAATCTAGGGCTCTTGAGTTTTGTGGCAATGCTCTTTCTTCTATTGGTACAAATTAAATAGGCAACAGGCTAAAATGCTGTGTGTATCACCAGTGACCAGAGGCCATGATTCCAACTCATGGCAAGCCATGTGTGTCAGAGTAGAACTGTGCTTCCTATGGTTTTAAATGAACAAAACGCAATGACTCCAATAAGATAAGCATTCCTCTCTCTCTCACAAAGTCCAGAGGTGAACACTCATATCTAGAAAGCCAGGATGCTTCAATATATTCTAGCAGTCTTTCTCACTAAAGGATTCTGAACAGAATCAAGCTTTAGTGCTTAAAAGCATCCAATGTGGTAATGAATATAACTGTCCTCTAATGTATATAGAAAGGAGCTCTGGTAGCATAGTGGTTACGAATCAGGCTGCTAACCTCAAGGTCGGCAGTTAGAAACTACCAGCAGTTACGCGGGAGAAAGATGAGCCTTTCTGCTCCCGTAAAGATTTGCAGCCTCGGAAACCCTGTGCAGGGTCACTATGAGTCAGACCCGACTCCAAGGTACTTAACAACAACAGCAACAACAACAATGTATATAGAAGGAGCTCTGGTAGCGTAGTGGTTACGAATCGGGCTGCGAACCTTAAGATCTGCAGTTCTAAACTACCAGCCGCTCCACGGGAGAAAGATGAGGCTTTCTGCTTCCATAAAGATTTACAGCCTCAGAAACCCTGTACTGGGTCGCTAAGGGTCGGAACCGACTCGATGGCTCTTAACAACAACAACAATGCATATAGAATGATAAAACTATGCATAATCCTTGGAATAAAGGAGGAAGAAAATGCTCAAAACATTTTCTGTAGGGCTGAATTTTCTTACAGGAAGCCCAGTTAAGAAAGACCACTAGACTGTGGTTCTTCTCTTGCGGTTGAAACTGGACCTATCTGCATGTTCCAGTGGACAGGAAAGGGCAAAGAAAAAGTGGGAGCAGGGAGATTCTTTAAACAGCATGACTTGGGAGTTACTTGCATTTCTACATTTCACACTTCATTGATCAAAACATAATTTCATAATCACACCCAGCTATAAAGAAGGATCAGAAAAAGTAATATACAGTTAGGTAGTTGATACACAGATAAAACTTTTGGCATTCTAGTATTAATAGAAAGAAGGATGGAATAAATAAGACGGTAATTATCAGACTTTGTCACATTTGACTATTGTCCATTAGACACTACATTTCTTGAGAGCAAGAACTAACTGTATCTTATTCACTAAGCACAAATAAGTATATTTTAACATAGCTTCTAGCACATTGTTGTTAAGTGCCACTGAGTTGGTTCTGACTCAGAGCAATACTGTATAGGGTTTCAGAGGAGTTGTTGGTGGATTTGAACTGCTGACCTTGTGGTTAGCAGTTCAGTGTTTATCCAACAGCACTACACCAGGACTCCATTTAGCAAAGAGAAAGTCTTAAATTTTTATTGAATCCAATTTATTTATATAACATTAAAGTAATCCAGAGGAGTGTCATGAGTTACAATTTTCAAAAGACTCGTAGGCTAAACATCTCAGTGAACACTTACGTAACGTTTTCTTTTCTACTTCTTCCTGATCTTTTTTTTAAGGTTTTTAGAAGAACTTTCATTTGTTCTGGTTCAGTTTTGTGAGTTAAACTATTGATGGCTTTAACTCTCCATATCCTCAGGATCTTTCAACTCTCATAAACCTGCAGAGGAAGACTCTTAACTCTGCCGAGACATGAAAAAGATTCTTCGGATGTGAAAATTACGTGGACTAAAGGAGTTGACATACATAAAAAGCACCTAGAACAGCATACATTGCATGTTGTTGTTGTTAATGACCGTGGAGTTGGCTTCAACTCATAGCAACCCTGTGTACAACAGAATGAAACACTGCCCAGTCCTCTCTGTCCCATTCTCACAATCACCATGATTGAGCCTATTGTTGCAACCACTGTGCCAATCCACCTTGCTGAGAATCTTCCTCTTTTTACTCTGACCCTTAACATGATGCCCTTTTCCAGGGACCAGACCCTCCTGATAGCATCTCCAAAGGACTTGGACAAAGTCTGACCACACATGCTTCTAAGGAGCATTCTGGCTGTCCTTCTTCCGAGACAGATTTGTTTATTCTTCTGGCAGTCCATGGTATTTTCAGTATTCCTCGCCAACACTATAATTCAAATACATCATTTCTTCTCCAGTCATAAATTGTTGTTTTTGTTAAGTGCCATTGAGTCAGTTCCAACTCATAATGACCTTGTATAGGATTTCTAAGATGTGGTTGGTGGGCTTGAACAGGTGACCTTGTGGTTAGAAGTCCAGTGCTTATCCTATCGTGTCATAGTGATGCTATGTAAGTATTATAGATGATAGATGACAATTGATAAGTACAGGTAGGTAGATTATTGTTGTAAGTGCTGTTAAGTCAGTTCTAACTCACAGGACCCTGTATACAGTTTCCAAGGAGCAGTTGGTGGGTTTGAACCACCGACCTTGCTGGTAGCAGTTCAGTGCTATAGCATCATACCAGGATTCCAGGTAGGTAGGTAGGAAGAAAGGAAGGAAGAAAATGCAATGAGACAGAAGCTGACATTCCCCAAACCCTCCACCCATCTGTAGTACCACATCCACTGTGCTGGAGTCTATTCCAGCTCATAGTGGCCCTGTATAGGGTTGCCGAGGCTGTAAATCTTTATGGAAACAGAAAGCCTCATCTTTCTCCCTAGGAGTGTTTGGTAGGTTTGAACTGCCAACATTGGGGCTAGCAGATTGCTACATTTTCCACCAAAGGCAGAAACAGAGTTGCCAGCCCTCCTTAGCAGCAGTTCTCTCATCAGAGTCCTGAACATTTCTTTCTTTACTTGACTGATCTTCAGAGCGCTCTGTCCACTACATGCACTGTGGTCAACAACTGTAAAGTGGGCTAGAGTGGACATTTGATTAGCAGGTAGAGGAAGCTTCTAACTCACAAGGAGACTAGTTCCACAAAGAGAAACTTTACAACTTTTTGTGGAGTCCTCAAACCTTGTCTTGTAGGATCATTCTTCTCTAACACAGACTATTTTCAGACAGGAGATACACTGGTTATGGAAAATATCCACTCTCTAGTTTTGTGGTATGTGTCTGTAATGGATACATGCTTTTTGCCCATTGTTAAGTTTGCCCACAATTGGACCAACAGGCCACATTAAGATAAAGAGAAAAGAGATTGAAGTTGCCAAGGATTTCATTATGTTTAGATCATCCACAATCAATGCCCATGCAGTAGTTAGTCAAGAAATCAAATGATGTGTTGCATTACATAAATCTACTGTAAAAGACCTTTTTAAAGTATTTTAATAAAATAAAGATTTGATTTTGAGAACTAAAGTCACATGACCCAAGTCACACCACTGTCAGTGACCTCATATGCATGTGAAAGCTGGACAATGAATCAGGAACACCAAGGATGAGCTGATGTTGGTGAAGAATGTTGAATATACCATGGACTGCTATAGTGAATATACCATGGACACGTGAATGAACAAATGTGTCTTGGAAGGAGCACAGCTAGAATGCTCCTTAGAAGTGAGGATGGCCAGACTTTGTCTCATGTGCTATGAACATTTTATCAGAAGGGACCAGTCCCTGGATAGGGATATCATGTTTGGCAAAGTAGAGAATCAGCAAAAAAAGAGAGAGAGAGAGAGACCCTCTCAATGAGATGAACTGACACAGCGGTTGCAACAGTGAGCTCAAACACAGCTAGATTGTGAGGCTAGCGCAGAACCGCACAGTGTTTTGCTCTGTTGTACACAGGGGCACCATGAATTGTGAGGCTAGCGCAGCACCGCTCAGTGTTTTGTCCTCTTGTACACTGTTGTTGTTGTTAAGTGCCGTCAAGTCAATTCTGACCCATAGCGACCCTTGTATAGGGTTTCCGAGGAGCAGCTGGTGAGCTTGAACCGCCGACCTTGCAGTTCAAATGGCTTTGCAGTCTGGCGCATTAAACCACAGCGCCATACCAGGACTCCTCTGTTGTACATAGGGGCACCATTAATTGAAACCAACTGGACGGCATGTAACAGCAACAACAATATAGAATGAGGAGGAGCTCTGGGGGCATAGTGGTTAAGTGCTTGGCTACTTACCAGAGATTGGCAGTTGTAACCCACAAGCTGCTCCACATGAGAAAGATGTGGCAGTCTGCTGCCGTAAGTATTTACAGCCTTGAAAACCCAACAGGGGCAAATCCTACAGGGTCATACAGGGTGACTCTGAGTCTGAATTGACTCAATGGCACACAACAATGATAATGTTAGGAAATTGAATTGTGTCCCCCCAAAATAGGTATTGTAAATCCTAAGCCCTGTACCTGTGGTTAAGGAGCTGGTAGCGTAGTGGTTATGAGTCAGGCTGCTAACCTCAAGGTGAGCAGTTCAAAACTATCAGCTGTTCCTCTGGAGATAAATGAGGCTTTCTGCTCCCGTAAAGATTTAAAGCTTTGGAAACCCCACACAGGGTTGCTATGAGTCAGAATCGACTCCACCACCACCACTAAACCTGTGGTTATACTCCCCAATTTGGGCACATTAACCCACAGTGCCACACCAGGACTTCATTTCTGTTATACCAGCACTAAAATACGAAGGCCCCCAGCCTGCATCCATTCTCCTTTGTCTGGGAACAGCATTCTGTTTCCCTATTAGGGATGCTCTGCTATCTTTTCCACATGATTCTGGTACAGTTGCACCCACCCCACCCAGCCGCCTCAGGATGACTATTTAAAGTATGCCATTTTTCTGATCATGCATGTGTGACTCTAGTTAGACCTGAGTCTTTGTCAGAATTCAATATTCAAAAAGAGAAGCTGGATTCTTCTACACTGTGGAATTTGTCCTATTTACAAACATCTTTCCCATCCCCAGAGAAGTCTTATGTAGTGAAAGAATGCAACTAGCCAAAGAAAGAAATAGAATTTGAGCAGATACCAGATGGAGAGTGCTGATGATACCACTTGAATCCCAAGATCCACTTCTGCTGAAGATACATTTGTCTCATTTGCAGTTAACATGCATCAATTAATACCATTCTCCCTTTACCTAAATTCAAATTTATTTGAGTTATGATTTCTGATATTTGCTTCCAAATGAGTTCTAACTTATAAAAATACATGAAAATTGGCCTGGCTGTCCTAACAGCTCCCTCATCACCCACTGCTGAAGACCTGTAAAAAACCGCCAATACTTTATGCCCTAGTGGCTCAGAAAATTGCACCAGGTTCCACTTTGTATTTTTCACTCCAAATACTGTTGTTCTGGTTCCTTATCTCTATTTGCTTCTGTGACCTGGTCCCTGGAAATCTTGGACTGACACCTCATGGTAGAGTAAGACTGGACTTCTATTTCAGTCTCACTCTGAAAGCTGTGGTTGTTAGATGTAGTCTAGCAGGTTCCATCTCAGAGCAACCCTATGTGGGACAGAACAAAACACTGTCCGGTCCTGCACCATGCTCACTATTGCTGGGTTGTTGCTGTTTGAATCTACTGTTTCAGACATTGTATCAATTCATCTCACTGAGGAACTTCCTTGTTTTTGTTTCCCATCCCTTTGCAGGGACTGGTGCCTTCTGATAATATGTCTATAGACAAAGTCTGGCATCTTCGCTTCTAAGGAGCATTCTGGCTGTACTTCTAAGACAGATTTGTTCATTTTTCTGATATATTTAACAGTCTTCACCAACACCATAAATTAAAGGCATCAGTTCTTCTTTGGTCTTTCTTATTCATTGTCCAGCTTTCATATGCACATAGGCCACTGAAAATGTCATGGTTTCGGTCAGGTGAACTTAGTCTCAAAGTGACATCTTTGCTTTTTAGCACTTTAAAAAGGTCTAAAAGGAGTCCTGGTGTGGTGTTGTTAATGCACCAGACTGTGAAGTCATTTGAATTGCAAGGTCAGAAGTTCAAGCTCACCAGCTACTCTTCAAAAAACCCTATACAGGGTTGCTATGGGTCAGAACCCACTCAATGGCACTTAACAACAACAACAATAGTAAATTTATTCATTGAAATATGTCATTTGATTTCTTGACTGCTGCTTCCGTGAGCACTGATTGTGGATGACCCAAGCAAAATGAAACCCTTAACAATGTTTTTTCTCTATCACAATGTTCTGTACTGGCATAGTGGTGGTGGGGTAGTTATGTACTGTAGAGTTGGTTCCGAGTCAGAACAACCCTGTACACGGTTTCCAAGGCTGTAAATCTTTAAGGGAACAGAAAGCCTCATCTCTCTCCAGCAGAACAGGTGGTAACTTCGAACTGCTGCCCGATTAGTAAGCACTATGCTACCAGAGCTCCTTATTGGCATGTTTATGAGAATTCTTGTTTTCTTAATGTTGAGGTGCAATCCATACTGAAAATTGTAGCCTTTGATCTTCATCAGCTAACAAGTTCTGTCAACTGCATCTTATAGGTTGTCAGTGAGTCTCCAATCCTGATGTCTCATTCATCTTCATATAGTCCAGCTTCTCAGATTATTTTCTCGGCATATAAATTGAATAACTATGCTGAAAGGATAAAACTCTGACACACACTTTTTACGGATTTTAAACCATACAGAATCCCTTTGCTCTGATCAAATAATTGCCTCTTAGTATATGTACAGCTTCCACATGAGCACAAGTAAGTTCTGGAATTTCCATTCTTCACAATGTTCTCCATAACTTGTTATGATCCTCACAGTCCAATGCCTTTGCATAAACAATAAATCATAGGTAAACGTCTTTCTGGTATTCTCTGCTTTTAGTCAACATTAATTTGAAATCAACAATGATATGTCTCATTCTATGTTCTTTTCTGAATTCTGCCAGAATTTCTGGTAGCTCCCTCTTGGTGTAATACTACACATTTTTATATTATCTTCAGCAAAATTTTACTTGTGCATGACAATAATGATATTGTTCATTCATTTTCACATTCTGTGTGACCACTTTTCTTTGAAATGAGCATATATCTGAATTTTTTTCTAGTTGGTTGGCCAGGTAGTTGTCTTGCAAAATTCCAGGTAGCAGAGATGAAAGAGCATTTTCAGCATATATCCATTTGTTGAAATACCTTAATTGGTATTCCATTCCATAAACTCTTGGAGGCTTGTTTTCTGGTTTTATTTTCAGTGCAGTTTGGACTTGATCATATGCTGCCTTCTTAAATGGCTGAACATTGACTGGTTCTTTTTGATATAGTGATTGTTTATTTCTTCCGTGTTCTTTATGATGCCTCATGTGCTGTTTAATATTTTCCCCATGGTGGTTGTGGTTATGTGCCGTGGAGTCGACTCCAACTCACAGTGATCCTGTACAGGGTTTCCGAGGCTGTAAATCTTTATGGGAGCAGAAAGCCTCATCTTTCTCCCATGGAACAGCTGGTAGTTTTGAACTGCCGACCTTGCGGTTTGCAGCCCGATTCGTAACCACTATGTAACTCAAGGCTTGAATTTTTTCTTTAGTTCTTTCAGCTTGAAAAAACGCTAAGCATGTTCCTTCCTTTTAGTTTTCTAACTCCAGATCTTTACACATTTCATTATAGTAGTTTACTTTGTCTTCTCAAGCTACTTTTTAAAATCTTCTGTTCGGCTCTTTTACTTCAACTTTTCTTCCATTTGCTCTAGTTACTCTGTGTTCAAGAGCAAGTTCCAGAGTCTTTTCTGACACCCATTTTTGTCTTTTCTTTCTTTCCTATTTTTTGATGACTCTTTGCTTTCTTCATGTATGATATTCTTGATGTCATCCAACAACTTGTCTGGTCTTTGTTCACTAGTGTTCCACGCATCAAATCTGGTTGGATATACTAAAGGTCATACTTAGGGGCCCGTGGAATTGTGTTAACTTTCCTCAGCTTCTATTAGAACTGATCTGAGTAATTGATGACTTATTCCACAGTCAGTCCTTAGCCTTGTGCTGACTGATGATGTTGAGCTTCTCCATCATCTCTTTCTATAGATGTAGTCGATTTGATTCCTATGTTATTTTATCTGGTGTATTACCATTTATGTGGTTGAAAAAAGGAATTTGTATTGAATGTTGTCGGTCATGTAGAATTCTATTATGTGATCTCCAGCATCATTTCTATCACTAAGGCCATATTTTCTAACTGCCAATCCTTTTTTTTTATTTCCAACTTTCACATTCCAGTCACCAGGAATTACCAAAACATCTTGGCTGCATGTCTGATGACTATATAGGTTGCAGAAAATGCTAAAAATCTTTTATTTTTTCATCTTTGGCATTAGTGGTTGGTATGTAAATATAAATACTCTATTAACTGGTCTTCCTCATAGGTGTATGGATGCTATACCCTCACTAACAGAGTTGCAGTTCAGGATAAATATTGATGTTCTTTTTGGCAATGAATGTGATGCCATTCCTCTTCTATTTGTCATTCCTAGTCCAGTAGGTCATATGATTATTTGATTCAAAATGGCCAATACCAGTCCATTTCAGCTCACTAGTGCCTAGGATATTGATCTTTAAGAGTTTTATTTCATTTTTTATAACTTCCAATTTTCCTCTGAATGTAGTACATTCTGAGCTGCACCCTCTTGGAAGTCCTTGAGTGGCACAGTTAAGCACTTGAGTACTAGCCCAAAGGTTGGCAGCTTGAAGTCATCCCAAGGTACCTCAGATGACAGGACTGGCAATCTGCTTCTGAAAGATCCCAGCCTTGAAAATTCTACGGAGCAGTTCCACTCTGCACACATGTGGCCACACAGGGTCACCGTGAGGTAGAAATCAGCTTAGCAGCAACTAACAACATCAAAGCACCCTCTTCATCTCAAGGACCTCAGTGCCTCGGATCTCTTCACCCATCCTAGCACTCCTAGAACTAGATGCATCTCCGTCACCAACAACTACTGAACCATTTTGTTTCATCATTTTGGCAAAGATGAAAGCTGTGGATGTGTCTTTGTGATTTAATTCAGGTTATGTATTTTGGTTAAAAAAAGCTTACAAAATTAAGCTGTATTCTTATTGCATCGTTTCAAGATAAGATGTTTATTTGTTGCATTACTGATGATGTTAACACTGAACCTTAATAAAGATGGAGTTTTCCAGGCATCTAGTCCTTTGTAACTTGTATTTTGTGGGGAGGTGTTTGAGACTCTATAAATATCCTGTTCCTCATCAGACTTCCATTTTTTTTTCATTTAGTATTTATTCATGTCAGTATGGACTCATTGATTTCCTATTTTACTCAACGGACCATAATACATTACTCTCATTATTTGTCTTCATGCTTACATGGTTCTAGATTTTTGACCAATGGGAGTCCCTTTATGCTGGCTTCTGTGTCTTTTTGATATGACACAGCTCAAATTCCTGGAACCCTTTCTTACTTTCTGGATCAAAAAACAAGAAAGCATGAATGAATAAAAAGGAGTTTCAAGCTCATCCTGTGCTGTCCCTGTCTTAGCTGGGAAGCAGCCATTTATCTAAAGATTCCTAGTGCCTTTAATGAAGAGTGATATTTAGAAATAAAATCTAGGCACTCAACGGATAGAATGGGAGAAAAATGTAGAACAAAACTCAAAAGCATAAAAAAAAAAGACCAGGCTTACCGATCATAGAGGGACTGGTGGAACCAGAAAGCTACGGTTCTTAGTCAGCTTTGAGGTCTGGAAGTCAATTAACCCAATGCAGCTCAATTTTCAGCCAAACGATAGGTCTATACAGAGAACAATTAACACTAGCGAGGTACATACACCTTAGAATAAGCAACCATTTGATTGATTATTAAGGACAAAGTTCAGAAGAGCTCAGAAGGAGGAATGGAAATAGGAATCACAAGGAGGATGTGGATAAGTGATGTTACACAGAGAAGATTGCAGTGGATGAAGCAAAATGTGTACGACTTGTTGAATGGAAAACTGGTGGTCTGCTCTGTAAACCTTCACCCAGTACACAGTAAAAAGTTAAAAAAACAAGCTAGGCCCTCAGTATGTTTCATGCTGTTAGTGAGTCACCACTGGCAGAGCTCTCAGTAGGCAGAACTGCTGTGTGTATGTACCTTTAACACTGTAACAGTTATACTGCTTACAGTATCTGTCTACGGACATCAAAAACTATGTTGAAATGGAAAAGTGGACATCGATGACTGAAACAGAAAACCTGGTATAGAACAAGGGTATGCTTCATTTGATCTCATTTTGGGGTCAAAAAAGACAAATACAATTAAAGATCTGCAGGATGTATAGCAATCTGGGTAACACCAGTACTTGCGGAGTGGAGGAAATAGGTTTTAAACTTTTTTTTTTTTTTGGTTGCCTTTATTTTCTGATATATAACAATGTATATGCTCTTGCTTATATAGTAGCAAAAACAATTTTTTAAAGTAAATTTTATAGTAAATTTAAGAGCTGGTTCAGTCATTTTAAAGCCACATAGAAATGCCTCAGTTATTTCACCTGTGCTGTTGTTGTTGTTAAGACCTTGTATAAGGCTGCCAAGGAGCAAGCAACTGGTGGGTTTGAACCACTGTCCTGTAAAATGGGATAACAACCCTGCCTTAGAGGACTATTGTGAAGAAGAGGACTATTGTGAAGATTATATGAGTTAATATACCTGAAAAGACAATGAACAAATGAATAATAGAAACCAATAGCATATCACTTATGGTGGTGGTAGTGGTTATGTGCCGTGGAGTTGGTTCCAACTCATAGCAAACCTGTTGTTGTTGTTGTTGTTGTTAAGTGCCGTCGAGTCGGTTCCGACCCATAGCGACCCTGTACAGGGTTTCCAAGGGTGTAAATCTTTACGGGAGTAGAAAGCCTCATCTTTCTCCCGCGGAGCAGCTGGTAGTTCCGAACTGCTGACCTTAAGGTTCGCAGCCCGATTCGTAACCACTATGCTACCAGAGCTTCCATAGCAACCCTGTACAGCTCTTAAATTTACTATAAAATTTACTTTTTCTGTGGGAGAAAGATGAGGCTTTCTGCTCCCATAAAGATTTACAGCCTCGGAAACCCTGTTTAGGGTCGCTATGGGTTGGAACCGACTTGACAGCACTTAACAACAACAACAACAGCGTTTCCAAGGCTGTAAATCTTTATGGGCACAGAAAACCTCATCTTTCTCCTGAGGATCAGCTGGTAGTTTTGAACTGCTGACCTTGAGGTTTGCAGCATGATTCGTAACTACTACGCTACCAGAGCTCCTTATACATATACAAAATTTGTGGTCATCTCTGTATCTATTTCATGAAGAACCTCCTAATTCAGATTAGAATTCAATATTTATTTTCACTCATAAACACATATTATACCTCTAAGTTCTTCACAAATAATAAATGTTTAATTATATGCAGTAACTACTATTATGCTCTCCATGTTATAGATGAGAAAAGTGGCCACAGAGAGGTTAATTAAATTGACTAGAGTCACACAGCCTGTAAGAAGAGGGGCTAGGATTAGAACCAGGCTGTCTAGACTCTCTAACTCAATCCATGCTGTTGCTGCAATCATCACATAACCAAATACAAGCAAACTTAAATTTGTGTACAGATTACTTCTGCAAAGTTCACTTGTAAGTTACTTTTTTGAGTTTCAAATGTATTTCCCTCCAAACATTATTATAAACAAGATTTAAATGACAAAACCAATTCAATGAGCAACATTGCTGATTTAGAGCAGTTAATGGCCTCAAGACCAGCATCTCTCTGGGCAGAGGATGATGACTAGGCTTCATCTTTTCATCAACTTCACCTGTTCAGGAGTAGCTGCATGGAGCACTACCTAGAGAAGAATTATGAGATTGACTCTAGTGGGAGAATGTACAAGGGCCAACTAGTGATGTCTGCCATTAGTGGAGAAGTGGAAGAGAGGCCCAAAGCCAGTATTTACCACCTCCCCTCTAAAACTAGTTGTTGTGGCGTTGACATGACCCACGATGTCCCCATATGTGTCAGAGTAGAATTGTGCTCCACAGGGTTTTCAATGATTGAATTTTTTTGGAAGTAGTTTGCCAGGTCTTTCTTACAAGGCACCTCTGGGTGGAACTGAACCTCCAATTTTTTCATTCCCAGTCAATCACATCACATTAACTGTTTGTTCCATAGCTGTCAAATCAATTCTCATTCATAGTAACTCTACTGGAAATTGCTCCATAACATTCCCAAGGCTGTAATCTTAATGGAATTAGACCTGCAAAGAGGAGAGGTTTGTGGGTTCAAACTGCGGACCTTTTGGTTAGCAGGCGAGTGTTTAATCATTGCATCATCAAGGTTCTGTTTATCTTCACTCTGTTGTGGTTGTTAAGTATTGTTCAGTCAGTTCCAACTCATAGCAACCCTGTATAGGGTTTCCAAGGAGCAGCTGGTGGGTTTGAACAGCCAACTTTGTGGTTCCTAGTCCAGTGCTGATCCTTCGGAGCCACACCAGGAGTCCATCTTCACTCTAGACCCTTTTAACCCCTCACACTTAGCTATAAACTAAGGCTTGCAACCCAATATGTGAGTAACCTCGGTTATGAGTCCTTAAAAGCTGAGGGGGTAAGGAGAGGGAAATGCCAGCAACTCTGAGGAGAGAGATGAGGCAGAAACTAAGCAATATCTGTCAATTCCTGCCTCACACATTGCAAACATCACCCAACTTCTCCACACATCAATAAGCATAAGGAAGGTAAGATATTGACATCTTCTCGCCCCATGGCATTTAGGGAACTTGGAAGCTGAATGGTTGAATGACTCATTCCAGGTCTCACAATGATGCCCAAAAATCTAGTCACAAGCTATATATCAAAGTAGTGTCAGAGTAGAATGAAAATGAGCACACATAACCCAGCGAGATGATTCCACAAACCACCAGTTTACGCACGGGTCTGTTCAAGGCAGATTTGGGATGGGTGGATCTTTGCTTTCTCTGCTGAGGTTTACAGAAAGGGACTTTGCATGTGGTTTGCTGTGGTCTTGTTTCCAAAGATACAACTAGTGGACAGGGGAAATAAACATATACATATTTGTACATGTATACACATACACACATATATATAGAAAACTAAAAGTGAATGTTAGGTCATGTCAGCTTTTGAAAAGGTTTCACAGTTGCTTTAACAGCACCACTGGAACAAGGCCAAGCAGCTTTAAAGAAGCTCCGTCCCTTAAACATAGATGACACTGCCAAGAGCAAAATAAAAAAGGGCCATTGCCTAGCTTGGCATTTGAGTCCTGCAGCTGCCAAATCATATCCACTAACCATGCCAAAGTAATCCGTGGAGAAATTTCCAGCGAGCAGCTCAGTGGCCCAGCAAACCAGAAAATTGTCTCTGATCGTGGCAACAGTGGGCTCCAGCTCTCTGGTGTCACTGAGATTTCCCGGAACCTTTAAACAAATCAGTAGAACCATTTCAGGGTCCGTGTTCTTGTTCATGATATAGACATTCATTCATATTTAGTACACGTGCATGCATGCGTGCGCATGCGTGTATAAGAGAGCCCGCGGTGACAGGGTCAAGAGAGAATGGGAAACAAAGCTAAAATGAACAATTAAAGTCGATCTGTAGGATACACAATGGTGTGGCGCTGTAGGATAAGCTACTCAACATCAAGGTCGGTTTGAAACCCAAGGTCGGTGGTTCCAACTCACCAGAGGCTCCTTGGAAACCCTATACTGAACTGACTTGACAGCACTTAACACCACCAACAAATGGTAGGGTTAACACGATTAAATAAACTAGTAAGAAGGGTCCTGAGGAGAACACCAACTGCATCCACTTCCTAATCAGGAAACTGGGATGTGGGAACTGAGGTCTTGCCCTGAAGGAAGAAAAGTCAGGCCAGTTAGGCAAGAGAGGAAGAAGCAAAAGCAAGGTAAAACAAGCTCAGGAAAGTTGGCCAAGCCAGGCAGGCTCTTCTCCCACCTGCACATCTGCCTTGGGCTTTTTCTTCTTTTCAGTTTGCTGCGAGAAAACAGATGGCTGAAGAAGCCTGAATTTTAAATTTATGAATGGAAATTTGAACAGATGTTTGCAATCAAGATGGCATCTAAGAATTTTTTTCATACCATGTTTACAATCCAGTCTCCTTCACAGAAATGGGAGAGAGGGTCATAAAAAGGGTAGGTTTTGATCTCAGGACAGCATGGATCCAGCATGGTGATTATGTGGCATAATAACTGAAGTCCCGAAAGAACAAAGGCAGAAAACACTAATCAGCTCCCTGTGCCCATGCTAAACACTCATCTGCAAAAAGCTAACATGTATCTGCAAGGAAACCATGGAGAGCCATCAGAAACTTTCTGTGTCTTAAGGAGGTTAAACCTAAATCCAAGATTTTCTTAGCCGTAAACAGCTACTTGAATTTTTGTTTAAGCTTTTCGACAGAAAGTAGCTTTTGTTTTGGTGTTTTTGCTTTTTTGCAGATGGTCCCAGACGGAAGGCCTCAGACTGTATGGGCCTCAGTAGATTTCACAAAGGAACTGAGTCGGAGGCTAGTAAAATAAAAGTCTGTTCATCTTTCTTCTACCCATCATCCAACTAGGAATGGGACACAAAATGAGTCAGAACCTCATCAACGTTCTCAATATACATAGAACTGAAAGGAAAAGCAGAGATGTATAACACCAGGCCAGGAAAACGGCACATGCTGCCGAGAATTGCAGGAGTGAAGAGAAAAGAATGAGTTTGACAGGGATTTGATAAAGACAATGCTCCTAAAGTCACAGGAGGGAGGACTCTGGAGCTTGTGGACATCTGGCAAAAAGAGTGTCATCCCACCTATTAGCAAATCCTGGTATGGTGCTGTAAGGTAAGTACTAGACTACAAGGTCAGTTTGAACTGCAAGGTTGGCAGTTCAAACACACCACGTGCTCCTTGGAAGTACTATACAGAATCCCTATGAGTCAGAACTGATTCAACAGCACTTAACAACTACAACCCACCTGGTGAATCAGAAATTCTGAGCATGGTGCCCAGAAATCAGTGTTTTAATAAGCCCACCAGGGAATTCTGATGCCTCCTAAGATTTGAGAACCAGGTTTAAGTATATAGATCAAAATCTTGGCTCAAAATCCTGCAGTGGCTCTCCAAAGCCATTACAACAGCTGCAAGACCACACACACATATCTGGCTCTATAATCCTTCACTGATACCCAGGACTCTCCTTTCTAGCTCACTTGCCCCTGGCCACACTCAAGGCCTTGGCACTTAGTATTCATCTGCCTGGAATGCTTTCCAACCCACTAGACTCCTCATACCATGATTTAATCAATTCTCTCCCCCTTCAAGTCTCTGCTCCAGTGTCACTTTCTTGCTGATCTATCACATATTTGTTTACTATTTGTCTTTCCACTACGATGTAAGGTCTATGAGCAGGACTTTGTGTTGTTGGTTTCAGCATTCCCAAGGCCTAGAACGGTGCCTATAGCACATAGCAAGTGTTCAGGAAGCAGCTACTAAAGGCATGAAATAAATATCCTGCATTGATGGGCTGAGAGGGGCTAGGTACTTTGCCTCCATTGTTTCACTGAATTCCCATAACAAGTCAGTACTCTGGATACCTTTTTAGTTCACTCATGAAAACAATCAGTCATTAGGGGTGGGTGGGGTACAGGGACTAAAAGGTGTTAAGAACTGAGATGTGAGGTTAGCAGAGAAGAAAAATACATAATTCCCAAGTTTTAAGTCTGATGTGAAATTAAGTCCATCTCTACTGTTTAACATCTTTACTACTTTTCCTTACAATTTGCCTGCCCAGAGGCACTAGTAGCTCAGTCTGACATTAACCTAGACTGAGAGTAATCAAGAAGGCAAAAATCCTGCTTTCAATGACCCCTGGAAAAGGCTACATACAAGTGGGATAATTGCTCACTGCTTTGTTTACTTATTTTTTCCCACTGTAAACACAGATAATAGAGATATTTGCTGAATATTCAAATAGTTCTTACTCCTCTGCCCAGATACTTTTGTTGCTGTTATGAAATCAGCTAACACTGTGTGTTATTAATGACCTACCAAAAGTGGATATTTTAATATGCTTATGAATTTACTCAAAAATGAGCTTTCCATGATGTGTTATGAGGATTCTTTTTTCCTTGCAATTAAAGAGTTTCTTGATAAGTATCTGCTAAAATGACACCCAATCCAGTGATCAGTGCTGAAGAGTACACCTAAATCAGGGATGTTGTTGTTACGTGCCATGGAGTCAGTATCGACTCATAGGGACCGTTACACACAACAGAATGCAGCACCACGCCGTTGGTCCTGCATCAACATCACGATTGTTGTTAAGCTTGAGCCCATTGCTGCTGCCACTGTGCCAAGCCATCTTGTTGGGGATCTTCCTCTTTTTTGCTGACCCTCCACTTACCAAGCATGTTGTCTTTCTCCAAGGACTGGTCCTTCCTCATAATATGTCCAAGTATGAGACAAAATCTGGCCATCCTGGTTTCCAAGGTACATTATGGGCGAGTCCTGGTGTGACGCTGTGGGTTAATGCGCCAGACTGCAAAGCCATTTGAACTGCAAGGTTGGCAGTTCAAGCTTACCAGCTGCTCCTAGGAAACCCTATACAGGGTCGCTATGGGTCAGAACTGACTCGACAGCACTTAGCAACAATGTGATGACTATGAATCAGGCTGCTAACCTCAGGGTCTGCAGTTTAAAACTACCAGCTGTTCCGCGGAGAAAGGGAAGGCTTTCTGTTTCTTTAAAGATTTACAGCCTCAGAAGCCCTGCACAGGGTCACTATGAGTCGGAACCGAATGCACGGCACATAACAACAACAACGTGATGGCTGGAGTCCTGATGTGGTGCCATCGAATAAGCACTTGACCACAAGGTCGGTTTGAACTGCAAGGTTGGTGGTTCAAACTCACCAGCTACTTCTCAGAAACCGTATACAGAGTCACTATGATTCGGAATGAACTCCAACAGCACTTAACAAAAACAACAGAGTAATGGCTGGAACTGAGGTTGCCTTGGCAGGACCAAACCAAATGATTTCACTGGCTTTATGTGGCCAGTGGGCCGGACGTTCCTCACCCCTGATCTAAAACAACTTCAGACTTTGCTAGGAGGGCCATCCTCCTTTTCTACCTACTAATCTCCCCAGATAATCTCATCTAGTCCCAAGGCTTTAAATACCATCTATATGCTGTTCCTGGTGTGGCGCTGTGGGTTAATGTGCCAGACTGCAAAGCGGTTTGAACTGCAAGGTTGGTGGTTCAAGGTCACCAGCTGCTACTCGGGAACCCTATACAGAGCTGCTATGGATTGGAATTGACTCGATGGCATTTAACAATAACATATGCTGTTCACTCCTGTGTCATTGGTTAGTGTACAAGAAAGCAAATAGAATCCATAACACGTAACATAGCCAAGGGAACGAATCCAGGGAATTAGTTACATCGATTTTTGAGGAACTGTACAGTCAGTCTAGGGAGGATGAGACACACAGAACAGCAATAACAGAACAGTGCTAACCTCCCTAGAAAGCAAAAGGAGAAAGTGGGATTATGAGAATTTAGAAAGAGTGGGAGCTGGGATTGTGGAAGGCCAGCCTCAGGGAGTTCAAAGCATAGAGATGCACAAAACTGAGAAGAGAGGCTTTACCTCTTTAACCACTTGCTTCCTGTCAGCCACGCCCATTGGCCAAGTATAGGTTTCTGAGTCGCAGCTGGTGGCTTTGCACCACTGATCTTGTGGTTAGCAGTCCAGTGCTTATTCTACAGCGCCACACCAGGACCCTCGTAACTCCTCCATGTTCCCTTACTGTTACACACTGTCCTGTGATCAAGTAAGGCATAGGGACTCCTGGTGTAGCGCCGTAGGATAAGCACTGGACTGCAAGGTTGGTTTGAACCACAAGGTCGGCAGTTCAAATTAACAGCAGCTACTCAGAAACCCTATAAGGGTTGCTATGAGACGGAACCGATACTACGGGCCTTAACAATAATAAGAGCCACTGAAGAGTTTTAAGCAAAGAAGTGACATAAACTAATGGAGAATAAAATTTAAAAGGACAAAAGGGATGAAGGAAGACACGTTTGGAAGCAATTACGTTCTTTAGGGCTCTTCCTCCACCGCTCCCTCCCGTGCTCACCAGTCAGTCGGCCTCCTCTCTGGTGTTTCAACATGCCAGGCTTGTTCCCTCTGTAGGGCCTTCAACTGCCTGGATGTTCTTACCTCTTTTAGCAGAGCTGGCTCTGTATCTCTCTTTCCTGACTTTGCTGTTGTAGTCACAAGGAACTGTTCTTACACATCATTTCTGTCCTTTTCCACTCAACGTAGGATTAGACTTCCCTGCCCCTTGGAAGCGCTCAGTGGCCATGTGACTTGCTTTAGCCAATGAAATGTGGGTGAAAATAACATGTCACGACTGGGTGGACGCTTTAAAGAGCTACTGGTGTGGCGCTGTGGGTTAATGCGCCAGACTGCAAAGCTGTTTGTACTGCAAGGTCGGCGGTTCAAGCTTACCAGCTGCTCCTTGGAAACCCTACACAGGGTCGCTATGCGTCGGGATCGACTCGATGGCACTTAACAACAGCAACATGCGCTAGTGTAGTGGTTACGAAGAGCTGCAAACCTCAAGGCCAGCAGTTAGAAACTACCAGGTGTTCCGCGAGAGAAAGATGAGGCTTTCTGCTCCGGTAAAGATTTACAGCCTCGGAAACCCTGTACAGAGTCGCTGAGTCGGAACCGACTCCACGGCACAAAACCACCACCATGCGCTTTGACCCTCTTTCCCTTCTATTACAATGTGCTGCTGCTGCAGGATAATGTACTGTACCGTAGGGCCGGTGATTCAAACCCACCGTTCTCTTCTTGGAAACCCTACACAGGGTCACTGTGAGTGGAAACAGACTCCGTGACACTTAACCACCAACAGTAATGGCTGTTAGTGCTCCTGATAGGGCTACTTTAGCCTGAGTTGGAGAGTGACAATTGTTTTCAGCAGAACTGTGAGTCCTAGTGTGTGGTGCTGTAGGATCAGCACTCAATCACATGGTCGGTTTGAACCTCAGGGTTTATGGTTCAAACCCACTAGCTGCTCCTCAGAAACCCTATTCAGGGTCACAATGAGTTGAAATAAGACTCGACAGCACTTAACAATGGACATGTATGTAGCAGAAGCAACACCTAATTCTGTGTTGCTATAAGATGCTGAGAGCTTGAGATTGTCACCGCAGTGTTTCTAGCCTTTCCTGATACCCTTAATCAGTCTTGTACCACATCAAAGAAGGAAATAACCACTACCTGATACATTTGGACTGTTTTGTTTCCCTAATGCCCTCCTCCAACCACTCCCCCAGAAAGCTCTAAGGATAATAGTGTATTTATTTAACTCATTCACTCCTATATCCTGTGCTCCTAGAAGTGTCTGGTGCTTAGTCCTTAGTCCATATGCAAATGTTTGTGGATTGAACCTGGTGTGGCAAAGCAGGATAAGTACTGAACTACAAAGTTGGTTTGAATTGCAAGGTTGGTGGTTCAAATTCAGCCAGCCGTTCCTTGGAAACCCTATAAATACGAGTTAGAACTGAGCCTCCATTGCCTTGTAAATACCAGCAGGCTACTTGTTGTAGAAACTGGAGTATGTCTTGTGTTCAGCACCTCTGGGGCACCAAAGCCTAAAGCTCCACTCTGCTATTTGTGGGATTGAAACTGTGGCTTGGGTTACACCCTTCCACAGGGTCACTATGAGTCACAATTCACAGGAAACCAAACTGTCCCAAAGCTACCAGGAGTCCTTGGTCATTCAGAGCAGGCTCTGTTAAAGATCATGTATAGCAGATAAACAAAAAGAAATGAAACCTTAGAATCATAAATCATAGTTGAAGTCATTCAGGGAACAAGAGTAGGCCAGAATTCATTTTGATACTGTCTTTAACACTATAAGGTAGCCAGATGTTGTCCTAGTCCTTTAAACATTTTCTATGAGTGTTGAATCTAATTCTGCGAGAAACAGCGGAGTCTCAAATTTCACTATTATTGTAAAGTATCAGCACTGGAAAGAACAGTAGTGACTATTCAATTCGGACTAGTTCACTTATAATTGGGTTGAATTTTAATTGAAAACCTCTTTGGGGCTCACTGTTGTCTGCCAGAGACTTAGAGCATAGACATTCATGTTGGATATTTGGTGTTGCTTAACATTACTGGCTTTTTAAACCAATGTATTTTTTTTTCTTCTTCTTCTTCTAGAATCACCTCACTTAGGTACTTTACTATAATAAAGCTTTGAAGAAGATCCTGCTTCTGAAATTAACCCTAAAATACAGTACATCTTGCTCTTAACTAAAAAAAAATTCCTGAGATTTCAAAGATACTTTATGTTAAAACACTAAGGAGGATAAACTCTTAAAAACTATAATTACTACTGTGTCTCTTTCTGTGGGGACCATCAAGAAATATTAGTTCTTTAAGGCCACCAGTGTAAGATAGTGGCACAGCATGAATTTAGCTTTCTCTCCTAAGACCCTGTATTAAGCAGATTCCGTCTTCAACAGCAAGAATATTTTGAACTGCAAAAAGAAAAGCACATTAACTCAATACTAACTCCTGGTGTGGTACTGTAGGATAAGCGCTGGGCTGCTAACCACAAGGTCAGCAGTTCAAACCCACCAGTTATTCCATAGGCAAAAGATGAGGCTTTGCGCTCCTGTAAAAATGTACAGCCACAATAACCCTATTCAGGGTTGCTAAGAGTATGAATTAAATTGACCTGATGGAGTAATTAACTTTGTGGTTAAGGAACCCTAGTTGTGCAATAGTTAATTGTTTAGTCACTAGCTGAAAGGTCAGCAGTTCAAACCCACCAGCTGTTCCCAAGATGGCAAGTCCTGGTGATCTGATATAGAAAAGATGACAGCCTGGAAAACCCTCTGGGGCAGTTCTACTCTGGCCTGTAGTCATTATGAGTCAGAATGGACTCTACAGCACACCACCATCACCACAATCCTGAGGCACTGAACTTTAAAAAGAAAACATTGAGCTCATCCCCCCCATGTGCTGAAAATGGGACAGTCTGAATATATTTCAAGTCTCAAACACAAAGCCATATTCATACAAAGGAAATCATTTACATGTGGTTAAGGAAACAGGAAATTTTCACATCAGCTTTAATATTTATATTTCCCCCCCAAATTTCCTGAACTCAGTAATTACTAACACTTTTTATAGTATTATTTACTGCATCCTTTTAAAAAAAAAAATCATAAGGCTAAGCACAAAACATAGTTAAGAAAACTGGATGTCAGTCTATACAATGAATCTTTACTTTTTGGCATGACAGACTTTATTTTGGCACTTTAACAAATACTTTGCTTTACAGCAGTGACAAAATATTTGCCAGAAATGTTCTTTCCCTGGCACAGAGATTCCAAGCAGTTGTTATTCTATGAATTGAATTTGATTATGCTTTGCAGTTAAAGGTATGCCCACTACATTCTTAACCTCTGCAATTGAGGGATATGGTGTGACTTTAGAAGACGCCATTACTGCTTTTAATCATTCTAAAGTGGATTGATTCTGAAAGTGATGGGAAAGGAATTTGAGAATTAAGGCCATTAAGGATTTAAGTACTGTAAACATCGTTCCTAGTGTTGCTTAAAAAAAAAAAACAAGTTATTAAAACTGAGTCCTGTTGCAATCAATTCCAGGGTATGTTCTCTAAGTATTGTACTAAATTCAATGTTGGAAAGTTGTAGTTTTTGCTCTCCCTACTTTGACAACCCACAGTTTAATATAAAACTCATGGTAAAATGAACAAAAGGAAAAACCAAACCAAGCAAACACACACTCGCCATTGAGTTAGTCCCCACTTATGGTCACCTCATGTGTGTTAGCATACAACTGTGCTCCACAGAAATTTCAGTGGCTGGTTTTTCAGAAGTAGACTGCCCGGCCTTTCTTCTGAGGGGCCTCTGGATGGAACTCGAACTTCCAACCTTTCAGTTAGCAGCTGAGCATGTTAACCATCTGCACTACCAGGGACTCCAAGTGTAAAACACAAGGAAATACTCAAGCACAAAGAAGTGCCAAGTCAGGCTATCTGCCTGCTCCTATGGTCTGGTCCTCCATAGGTGTCACTGCTTTCTAGCAACTTCGAAGGTAAGCGGTGAGGCCCTCCTCTGAGTCAGCCTGCCCTTTCCTCCTAACCTCCCTGTGAGGTTAAGCTTCAGGAGACTTGGAGCAAAGTTTCAGAGGTAAATCACTATATAGGATTATGTCTTAGACAGTTATGTCAAGAAAGCCCCCTTCAGTTCTTTGGAATTTCTAGACTTAAAATAGTTATTTGCAAGAGCAAGCATCTGTCTCAACATTGCCATCGGCTATCCTACAAAAGTTGCAAACTTCGCAATTCCCTGGCAGCCTTCCAGAATCTGTACACACACAAAGATGATATATTCAGATTTCCTCTGGCTGGCCAATTCAGAAGTGAATCTGGTAATAAACAACCTCATGGATGGTCTCTTTGGTCTTGATTGGCAGATGCTGTGGAATACTCATAAACCCATGTCTCATCCTTGCAAGCAGATGGTCGTTAGCACAGGGGAGATGTACATTTGATCGGAAATGTACAAAATTTATAACAGTGACATTTTCAATATTAGGCCACATGATTTATTCAGTAGTTTTTATGTTCCCAAATTACAATTTATGTCTATTTGTAAGACTACAAAAGTTACCATTAGAATTGTCTGTGCTTATAAAATACCAACTTTTTTTTAAACTGTTATATATACTCATTAACACCAGTCTGCGACGAGTTACATAGAATCATAGGCACTTCAAAGGCTTAAAAAGACATTTACAACTTTAAAATGCATTTTTAAGAACAAAAACTGATTTTTTCTTTAAACCTCAACTGGTACCTTTCAAATTGCAAGAAATTAACAAATACAGTGGCCAAAGGAATCTGCAGCAACTTTTCAAAATACTGTTAGCATCTTTGGGTTTGCTGAGGCTTGTCAGTAACTCACATCAAATCCCCCAGAAAGGAGATCTGATTAGATAGATAGGACTAAACAGCTTTGTGGTAAGAATCCAATTTTACACATTAATTTGCTGTTGCAAATCTGCCCGAAGCTACAGGTAATGAAAAACAAAGCAAGTGTAAAATGGATAGTCTGACACTTAAAAATTTATACAAAGTAGAGGTTAAAGTTTACATACTTGGAAATCACATATACACTAAATTACCATGATCTGAATTATCCAAAGACAAATTGCACCATGACAGCTACAAAAGGCATAGAGTTTTGTTTTTTAAGGGGATGAAGGGTGAAGGGGGACAGAGGAAAGGAGAGCAACAACAGATAAATTAATGAAGTCCAACTCCGTGAGGTCAATCTGAGACATGCCGACAAAAACCAAACAGCTTTCATCTTCGAACCTTGGGGAAAAAACAATCACTTCGTATTTGCACATATGGGTTTCCAACGATTCCATGAACATTGAGGGTTTTCATAACATAATATTTTGCCACTGCTATTCACAGAACACTGCAGATGTTAAATTTTTCATTTTATGTGGTTCTAAAGAAATACATGAAAAATTTTAAATACAATGGGATTTATCATTAAGGTGCCAGAATGGCTCTTTAATGAAAAAAACAAAAAACAAAGATCTTCATTATTCTATGCAAAAGCTTTATTTTTAAAAGTTCAGTGATCTCATAAATAGAGACACTAAGTAGGAGTTTTACGCATAAAACTCCTTAGTAGGTGCCTTCTGATAAGCAGCACTCGATGGTTTGCGTTCTCCGAGGTCATAGCTACCTTCATCCTTCTTCCTCATGCGATACACCAACAGCAGGATAAGGAAAATTGCAAAGAGAAAGCCAATAACTCCACCGGCAATGACAGCTGAAACATACCAAAGGGGAAACTTTCTTTTAGAAGGGATTCAAGGGTTACAGAAATTCACTTTGTCAAGTCCAATCGATTTATGCTTTTATAAAAAGGCTTAATTTGAAACCTCCAAATTAAGAGAAAAAGAAAAAAAAAAACAAAAACAAAAAAAACCACCCGGATTCATGAAGCAACCAGGTAATTATGCAAAGCTGACATTCCCCAGGAAGGTACAATAGTTTCTTTGACTGGTATTAATATTATCACCCAAAAGCCTCAATAAGAAAAAGCTGGCTATGGCCACAACTAATTATGTACTTTAAAATGCTTTAGTCTTTTCAGTACTCACATTTTATTTTGTAATCTAATTGCTTTTTCAGTGAAAATGGAAAACATGATTTAACTTTAACTTAAAATTTTTAAGTATAAACATGAAAAAGCATGTAAATTTCTTTTCTGATCTTGGATTTGGGTCTATCCAGAATATGGTGCTCTACTAGCCGGCCAAGGTACAATAATTGGTCTCTATTTGCCTAAGGAGCTCTGGTAGCATAGTGGTAATGGACTGCTAACCTCAAGGTTGGCAGCTAGAAACTATCAGCGGTTCCACGGGAGAAAGATGAGGCATTCTGCTCCCATAAAGATTTATAGTCTCGGAAACCTTGTGCAGGATCACTATGAGTCGGAACCGACTCCACAGTACTTAACAACAACAACAACATATGCCTGCAGAGAAAGGTGAGTCAGAAACAGTAGTAGGAAATGCAATGTGTGGCTAAATGTGTCCATGAACAACTGCCTCCACTGCCATCAGACCAGAACTGGATGCTACCAGCCTACCATTACTAAACATTTGACCAAACATTCAATAGAAGATTCCTGATCAAAACGGGGGAGGAGGATTAAAGGACAGAATTTCAAATTCTCTTAGAATGGAAATTTTCTGGAGTCACTGAGATTGGATGAGTTCCCAAAACTATGGTCCTGAGATTAAAAAAAAAATCCCCTGAAGTCTTAAAACCAAATAATAGGTTAGCTTAATTAGTAAAGAACATCTGCCCCGACCATTGTACTCTCTTAAAACAAACTATATGGAATCAAACTGACAACCGCAACTCAAAAGGTTAGACGGGAATCTTGGGGGCAGTGAGTTTATGTTAATTCTGAAAGCGAGGGTGAGAATGGCTGCCCAAGTTTAAGAATGTCCTAAGTGTAACTGAATCATACATTTAGAAACTTAAGTTGGTGAATGTCTATGTAAATTTTAAACAACAAAACAATTTTTTAAACATTGTAAGGAAACCTGGGGGGGGAGGGGATTAGGTGCTCTTAAATTGTACTAATCTTCCCACTTAAAATCCAATGTTCACACTTTATCAGATCAGTTATAATTAGAGACAACATTCTTATAGCCATGGACACTGTATGTATGTATATATGTTATTGTTGTTAAGTGCCTTCGAGTCGGTTCTAACCCATAGCGACCCTGGATAGGGTTTCCGAGGCTGTAAATCTTTACGGGAGCAGAACACCTCATCTTTCTCCCACGGAGTGGCTGGTAGTTTCGAACTGCTGGCCTTAAGGTTCACAGCCCGATTCGTAACCACTACGCTACCAGTGCTCCTTTTACACACACACACACACACACACACACACACACACACACACACATATATATATATATATATATATATATTCCTTCCCCTTTCAAAAGAGCTTTTCCTTATCTTAAGTTTACTTTGAAATCAGGTATGGCTTGGAGTGAGACTGACTGATCTATACACACACACAAACACACACACACACTTCTCTGCCCCACACACCTCCCAGCTCAGTTGTCCTAGACCAATTCAAATCTTAACTTTGCTCTTCTAGGCCATCTTACCCCTACTCCTGCCCCAGCCCCTCCCCGCCCCACACTTAATGAATGGAGTAGACCCAGATGCCTGCCTAACCTCTTGGTCCTCACAATGGAATGAGAAGGACACTCAAGACAGTACAAAGGTAACATCTGCCTACATACACCTCCAAGTCCCACACTCAGATCCAAGCTACGGTAAGGGATCATCTCCTTAGCTGAACCCTACCCTGCTACTCACCTGCCAGGACTTCTTTCCGTTTAAACAGATTGTCTGAGTGCTTCTCAGTGTACACATTTGTGTCTTCTTCTGCTGGATCCACTTTCCTTTCTGAGTCAGACACGTGGACTTTATCAATTTCTTCAGGTGACTGGTATGGGAAAGAGAGAAAGATTATATAGACTTAAAAACATGTTGGAAAGAGAAATTATAAAATGAGCATATATATATATATATTTTTAAAACTAAAAAAATTTTTAAACTTTTTACTGTGAATTGAGTGAAGGTTCACAGAACAGATCATCAGTGTTACATTCAACAAATCATATACACTTAGCTTCATTACAATGACTGCAATTTCCTCCATGTACTATCAGTTGACAGTATTTATTTCTTTTCACTTTAGTAAGACGAGTATATTCTAACATTTCTTTTCTTCATACAATGCATTTAAGGAAATAATTGGAATCATCATTTTGGGTGCTGTTTACACCCATGGGTGAGTCCCATTATGAGTTTCCATTCTTCGAGGTGTTGGAAAACACTCATGGGATGTATATGCAAGATGGCTACGTGGTGAGTGCACCAGCATCCTAATGCCATTGCTAATTGTTTAGAGTTGACACGCCAGGAGATCTCTATTTTTCTCATCACTCTTCTGACTTCAGGGAGTTTCTGGACCGTGCAAACAGTTAAGCACTCGACTACTACCTGAAAGGTTGGTGGTTCAAACCCACCTAGCAGCACCTCAGAAGACAGATTTGGTGATCTGCTTCTAAAAGGAAGCCTTGAAAATCTTATGAAATAGAACACATGAACCACAGCTTCCACTAGCCAGAGACCAGAAGAACTATGTGGTACCCAGCTACCACTTCCAATTGGGATCACAATAGAAAGTCCTGGATAAAGTGGGAGGACAATGTACAACAAAATCCAAAATTATAAAAAAATTTTTAAAAAGACCAGACTTACTGGTCTGATAGTGACTAGTGAAATCCCAAGACTATGGCCCTTGGAAAATCCTCTCTCAGAGATCATCTATCAGCCAAACGATAGACAGATCTGTAACATGAACTGTAACAGCTGTGAGGATCATGCTCCTTAAAACACTCAACCATAGGAGACCAAAAAGGTTGCAAGGGACAGCAACGATGGATGGAGGAAAATGGGGAGAATGGTGTTTCATTAGAGCCTTGCAACTAATGGCACCAAACAAAACGTACATAAAATGTTGAATGAGAAATGGACTGGCTTTGTGAAATTTCACCCAAGACACATTAATGTTTTTTTTAAAAAAGGCAAGTAAATGAACAACAAAAACAACCCTAAAAAGAAGTCCTACTCTTCATACATGGGGTGCATGAACTGGAATCAACTCAACGGCAACTAACAACAACTGCTGACATCAGGCCACCGTCTGCCCCAATTCTCCGCCGTCGGCCATCTCTTGGCTACACAGGGCATTGCTGATAACAGCTTCCTTTCAGGAGTTTCACCAAAGACACAATGACAAGGTATTCCCCATACCTGAATACGTCCTCATACTCTTTCTGTGTGGACTAGTCCTTGTCTAGGTCTTCTCTATTTACTCACTTTTACACCATCAGAGAACCCTGGACTAGGATCTCTGGGTTCTACAATCAGTTCCTGTGGGCCCCTGACCAAATCACGCCATGCTTCTAGACTGCCTCCGTTTCCTCATCGGGCACATGAAGGGAACTCTGAAGTTCTTGGGCATTCTACAATTTGAAAGTATCAATTTACAGTCTCACAACCTCATAACTCGTCAGCATCATCCTGACCTAGCCAATGGCTTACTAAAGGACACTAACCCGCACCTTTACTTCCACCAGCAAATCCTCCTGGTCCACTTTTCTGTTTCCATACATTGTACTGCTCTCCTTTTGGGCCTCTATACTTGTCTTTCCCCATTTATCTCCAGCTAAGTTCCTTCCTTGAAGCCTCACTTTCACAGCCTTGTCCAAGTCTTTATCAACTTATACCTAAGTTCCCACAACAACCTCACAATTACAGGTGTTGGCTGGCTTCCAATGTTCCTCCCTCCACCCCCCACAACACACACACACACACACAACCCACTTCTTACTTTCCAGTAAAAAACCGTGCTGGGCCATGCCATGTTCACATTACTTCATATCTATCGAAGATGGCTCTTAATATGTGTGCCTTGACACAATACAAATATGCTTTTGTTCTTAACGAAGCCTTCCTTGATTGCTCGCGATTCCACAACCCCAGAATACTTTTCACAGTCTACCACACGAAATCAAACATTATTCATTGCTTTTTAAACATTCAGCACTACTGCTAATCATCTTGGGTAAATGACATAATGTCACAGCTTTGGTTTTCAAATCCAGATTCAAATCTCAATCACCTGGAAAACCTTACAAAGAAATAAATACGGACCCTAATATTAGAGTTCGGTTGTGGGTGTGCTGGACTTCAAGGTCGGTTTGAACCTCAAGGTCATCAGTTCAAGCTCACCAGCTACTCCTTGGAAACCCTATACAGGGTTGCTATGAGTCAGAATTGACTTGATGACACTTGAAACAGCAACAACAAAACTACTGATTGGTCTGTTTCAATTGGTCTGAGGTGGGGATCTGACACTGATTGTTGTTTACTTAAAGCACTCCAGACAACTCTATAGTTTGAGAACCACTGGGTTAGAGAAGTTCAGTTCAAGTGAAGAATCGATTCCCCATCAGACTGGAGTTCTTGTTGGCCAATACTACTGATGAAAAACACTGACATCTCCAGAGGGCTTTATAAGACTGTAGACAACAATCCTTTTCAGTTCTACTGCTCTTGCTTACAATATGCAACCATCTCCACTAGGGCTCTATATAAAGTCTATTACGTCATGGGCCACGCTGCTAAGTGATTGATTGCTTTTAGAAGGCTGGGGTTCATTTAAAATAGTAGCGGAGTCCTGGTGTGGCACTGCAGGCTAATGCACTGGATTGCAAGGTCAGTCTGAACCACGAGGTCGGTAGTTCAAACCCACCAGCTGGTTCTTGGAAACCCTAGACAGGGTCGCTCTGAGTTGGAACCTACTTGACAATACTTAACAACAAACAGTAATTATGTCTAGAGAGTTAAAGAATTTAAGAAGGAAAAAACACCTCACCTTCAAGGGGTGCCTTCAGGACTCTCATTTTCAGGAAGGACTACAAAGCTAAACCAGGTGGATCCATTTGAATTCCAGGGTGTTCTGGGTAGTCTCTGCCTCAACAGAACACTAAGCTGCCACTGACGAGTATATGTAAATAAGTGTGATAAAAGAATGACTGTTTCACTGTTCTACATCCTACTCTGGTGAGTAGTAACAGGATCTTAAATGCTCATGACTAGCCATCTAAGGAAGAAAGAAGAGTGATGAAAATGTAAGATGATTGCAATCCTAGTCCAAAGAACTAAATGAACACATGAATATCAGTATCCATGACTCTGAGACCTGAAGAACTAGATGGTGCCCACTCACCACTAACAATTGCTCTAAAAGGGATCACATTAGAAGATCCCTGATCGAGTGGGAGAAAATGTGGAACAAAACTAAAAATTATAAAAACAGGCATACTGGTCAGAGAGAGACTGTAGGGACCCGAGAGTAGGGCCCTCAGCTACCTTCAGGTCTGGGAAGGAATTCATCCTTGTGGCCCAATTTTCAGTCAAGCAGTAGACAGGTATTTAGTGGGAACAATAACACCAGTGAGGTATGCTCACCATGGTCAACATTCAAGATCAAACGGGCAATATTTACCTAAGGACAAAGTTGAGAAGGGTTGGGAAAGATGGTGGAATGGAAATAGGAACCACAGGAAGAAAGTGGGACAACTAAGTGATGTTACACAGAGGGAACTGCAATCATTGCGAGGACAAAGTGAATGATTTGATGGATGTAAAACTGATGATCTGCTCTGTAAACCTTCACTCAATTCACAATCAAAAGTTAAAAACAAAAAACGAGAATGACTGTCTCATTTTCCCTAGCCACAAGAAACCCTGTACTTCTAACTGACATGACTTACAAGAAGCAGAGACTGTATCATATATACCAGTATATATTGTATCATATATATCCCAGGTCTTCAGACACCAGTGAAGCACGCAAGAGGACCTCCCTGGCAGTATTTTGCCTGAGATTTTCCCATTCTTGTCATGCAAAGTCCACTGCTGATTGGTTTCCTGGTAGGAGAACAGATGGTTTATCCATTCTCATCTAGGGACCCTTTCACTGCACACCAGTATTGCCATCAGAGGTTAGCAAGGGGGAAAGGAAACAGAGAAGTGGACATTCAGGTTTGGGATAGAGAAAGAAGAGAACTTTCTGGTGGGGAATGAGGGGCACACAAATAGCTACTGTGACATTAAGAGACCAAGTTTATACAATTCCTCCTTGTGTCCTATGATGGTAAATCTCATTATTTCACCACAGGTTTCTTGAGTCCCTAAAATCATTTGAGAATGTTTTGACATTGTTCAGTTCCCTCTGATCCAGCTTCTGACCTAGAAGGCAGGGAGAAGGTGATTTGGGGAACGGAAGGTCTCCACAGAACTGGGCCCACCATGCACTTAAGATGAATGGCCTACAATGGACCTGGTGCACAAACCCAACACAAGCATAACAGTTTCTGCAGATCACACTCATTCTTAAAATGGAAACATTTTATAGTATGGAAAACAGGGGGTTAACCTTTAAAATCAGTCCAGAATAAAGGACCAACAGGAAATACCTGAACTTTTGTATGTATGTGTAAAATGAAATTTTAAAAGGTAGTATGAATGAGTTAATGCAGCCAATTAAAATGTCACAACCATGTCTGGTTGCTGGGATGCCACAGAAATGAATTGGAAGAAACATTATGAACAATGTGTTGCTAGAACAAATAACTGTGTTCTCTTTTTGCCACATAAATTTGTAACAAACTAGATAGAATATCTTCAACAGTGACATTAAAGCCACTGTGAGACCCATTCAAAAGCAAAATCTACACTAATGGTTTCCTAGAGGCAATGTCTAATTGAGTTGCAAATGGAAATGTAATCACTCTGATTAGTAATGCTATTGATGACCAATTGCCAGTGCCTAGAATAGTGTTCAAAGGAGCTCTGGTAGCATAATGGTTAAGAATCGGGCTGCTAACCTCAAGGTCCGCAGTTCGAAACTGCCAGCCATTCCGCGGTAGAAAGAGGAGGCTTTCTGCTCCTGTAAAGATTTACAGCCTTGGAAACCCGGTACAGGGTTCGCTATGAGTCGGAACCGACTCCACGGTACTTAACAAGAAGAATAGTGTTCTACATATCTTAGCACTTAATCTCTCTTGAATAGATGCTTATCTGCCAGATGTCTGTCTTCTTCATCTTGAGCTGATGCAATTAACTTCCATACAGGCAATTTTTAAAAAACACTTAAATTGATTTTCGATTCACTGTTTTCAATAGTCCAGAACTTTATGTCAAATTAGTTTCTCCAACTCACTCAGGAGCATTTCCTGCCTCAAGCTACCAAATCCTGATGGTTGCTGATGTTCAGAGCTTAAGCCATGACCCAAAAATCCATTGCCCTTGAGTTAAATAAAACGTGGCAAAAACTAAACTGCATCTTTCAGAAGCCACACTGGTTAACTGTGCCACACATCCTGAGGTGCACAGTCAATGTGTCCCAATTGCATCTGCTACTATGTATCTCTCCCTTTCTCTATATGCAACGTACACATTTATGGAGTACCTCCCATGCATGGAGTCAGCACATTCTAGGTATGTCTTCTCGGCCCTCAGGGAGTGTTTTCTTTCCTTCCTCAGCACCTGGCCTGTGAAGTCGATCCCTCCCCAACACTGCTTGACTCTTTTTAAGGAGCCCTGGTGGCACAGTGACTTAAGCTTTAAGTAGCTAATCACAAGGGTGGTGGTTTCAACCCACCAACTGCTTTGTGGGACAAAGATGAGGCTTGTCTGCTCCGTTAAAGATTTAGTCTCAGAAACCCTAAGGAACAGTTCTATGCTGTGCTGTCGGCTTGCTACGAGTTGGAATTGGCTTGATAACAGTGGGTTTTGTTTCTGGTTTGGTTTAACACTGCAGTCGAGGGAGGGCTACCCTGCTGGCTGCTCCAAATCTGTAGAGACCCATCTAGCATCTTGATCACATGCTCTAGGAAGGCTGACCAGGAGGACGAAGAAGAAGAAGAAAGGTACTCTGATAAGGCCAGGAAATGAAGAGCAGGAAGCCCACATGCGCTCTGTCTGTAGAGGGATGCAGCTTCCTCCAGAGAAGACCTGTCTCTAAACTCATGATAGAGCTTTCCACTGCTAATGTTTGGAAGCATCTTGTTTCTCATCAACAGATGTGGTGACTCAAAAACGGGACATGTTGGTTTCTAAGCTGTCATAGGCTGTGTGCCTGGACCATCCACAGTCTTATCACTCCAAGTATTACAGGTGCTCACTAAACATAGCTGAAATGGCTTTTCTATTGTTCACTAAATTCAGGCATATGACATGCTTACCAGGTCCCAAATGCTATGCTACATGCCCCCATGCTTAATCTTTTCAAAGCCCATAAAGAATGAGAAACTTGACCAGAAGCAGGATTTGAAACCTAAGTCTTCTTTGTTGTTGTTGTTGTTGTTAAGTGACTTTAATATTTAACTTTTTAACTTAAATATCTTGCCTATTAGTAGATGGTTAGCTAACTGCATTATTAAGCTAATAAGCCCGAAATCATGAGTTTCATATTTTTCATTAGCTGGTAGCTTTACTCTGTTCTAAGGCCATAGACCTCTTTCTAATATGTCAGCTCTGAAAAATTAATAATACATACACCTAAAAACAAAACAACAGACCCAAACCCACTGCCAATGAGGTGATCCTGACTCATGGCGATCCTACAGCACTTAGTAGAATTGCCCCATTCCGGTTCCAAGGCTATAAATCTTTTTAGAAGCACACCGCCGTATCATTCTCTTGTGGAGTGGCTGGTAGGTTTGAACTGCCAACCTTTGGACCCACATTCATATACTTAACTACTGAGCCACCAACACAGAAGTTGTTGTTAAATGTCATAGTATTGTTTCCAAGTCATAGCGACCCTGTATCGGGTTTTTAAGTAACTGCTGCTAAGTTTGAACCGCCAACCTTGTAATTCAAACTGACCATGCAGCAGAGTTCAGTGCATTCACCCACAGCGCCATACCAGGATGCACCTAAATTCATCATTGTCATTGAAAGAGTTGGAAGTTTACATAGTACTGATGACAGATGTGAGGTAGTGGGGATGGTGACTGTGTGCTGTCAAGTCACTTCTAACTCACAGCGACCCTGTATAGGGTTTCTGAAGTTATAAATCTTTATGGGAGCAGACAGTCTCATCTTTCTCCCACAGAGTAGCTGGTGGCTTTGAACTGCTAATCTTGTAGCTAGAAGCACAATGCATGCCCCACAATGCTACCAGGGCTTCTTATAGATCTGAGGAGATGCTAAGAAATGACTAATTGAGATTAGTTTCAGCTCAAGATATGACTTGGAATCTCCTTATTCCAACTTTATGTAGAGTAACATGAAAGTTCCCAATGATGGTAACTTAAAACCTCCTTTAAGAAATAAAAACAAATTCTGTTGGCTTAAGCTAAATAAACTGAAAAGGCCTGGCTTCTTAATTGTGAGCTCCTTAAGAAGGGAACAACATGTGAAAAACAGTTGCATATACATTCTAGTGTGGTAAAAATAATGGGTGGGTAAATTAGTCAAAATGATCATAAAGAATGAGTGAGTCATTTACAATAATACAATGAGAAAACCAATTGTCCTTCTACAAATTAACGTTGTTGCTGTTATTAAGTGCCGTCAAGCTGATTTCAATCTGAAGCGACCACATATACGATTTCCAAAGAGCAGTTGATGTGTTTGAGCCGACAACCTTATAGTTCAAACTGACCTTGTGGTTCAATGCCGTATCCTGCAGTACCACACCAGGGCTCCATAAGTTAAAATAGAACCTTCTAAAGAGCACTGTTTTATACAATACAATCTGAAAAATCCTTCACAATAACCTGATGGTGGCAGTGGTTGTGTGTTGTGGAATCAGTTCTCTGTACAGGGTTTCCAAGGCTGCTCCAATCTTTATGGGAGCAGAAAGACTCATCTTTCTTCCAGGAGAAGCTGGTAGATTTGAACTGCTGACCTTGGGGTTAGCAGCCCAACTCTTAACCCATGAGAGGGCTCCATCAACCACTTGATAATGCAATGAAAAACACAACATACCTTTGTCTGAGCAGGTATCTTGTTCTGAATTTTCAGTGTTGTAGTTTCCACTTTGGGAGCAGCACTAGTGAATGGTATCTTTGGAAGTGTTCGAGATGTTGTCATCTCTGGACTCTCAACATCCTCATCAGTTCCTGGAAAAATAAGCAGAGATGAGCCGAGCACAAGAATCACAACGCAGACATCTATGTTATCAGACGATACTGCCTACCATTGATAACAACAGAAGGTACATTCTTTCTAAATACCTGCTCCTCAAGAATTCAGCACAAACTTTTCTTCAGTCTTCATTGTGATGAAAAAGTAACTTCCAAAGGGACATATGTATAGCCTGGGAATTTTTGTGCAGTATTTATTACCTTGAAAACTCTCTGTTTGTCACTCTTTCATTTACATGTTTAATCTCTCCTGCTCAATGAGATTTCTTCCCATCTACCTTGAAGCATGTTTCAATTTTCACATAGCAAAATTACAATCACATTAAAATAAAAATAATAATCAAAAAAGAAAACTCTCTTATAGCTGAGCCCTTAATTCATGTTTATTTCATGTTAAGCCCTCTCTCCACTTTTATAGCCAAACTGATAACAAGGGAGCTATAGATACCCTTGGTCCTTTCTTGCCTCTCTGCCCTTCTTCCAATCACTCTTTCCCCATATTACATCTAAGAACTGGTCTTCTGAAGGTCACCGATGTTCTCCAAGATGCCAAATCCAATGGTATTTTTCAAAACGCACTTGTTCTAAACCAAAACCGGCAACAATGTTACTGCTTACTACCATCCCCTTTGATATGCAACCTTTTTGGGGCTTCTAGGATTTTCTCCTCTCCTCTCCTCTATGGCCATTTGTAAATTTCTTTGCAGGTTCATCCTCCTCTATCTGCACACAACATCAAAAGCTCTTTAAGGTTCAGCCCTAGGTCACTTTGTACTGCACACTTTCTTCCTTTATCCCTCACCTAACCCTGTGGCTTCAATAACTATCTAAATATAGATAACGCCACCCTCTGAAATTCAGATCCATGTACCAATGACCTACTTGACATATTCACTTGAATGTATCAAAGGCACTACATATATCTAACAGACCTGGGTCTTCGCACTATACTCCTTTTCAATGAATGGAATTACGTATTCTTACCTTCCAAAATTTTCTTTCTCACTTGCATATTGGAGTCATCACCAAGTCCTGCTGATTTTACTTTTTCATATCCTCCTTGCAGACACCTGAATCTAAGCCACCATCTCCAGTGCCACTACCCTGAGCCAAGTCACTGTTATACAAACTATTCTAACTGCCTCAGTCATCTGTCCACAAATGGCTATGATTCCAACATCGATGCTTTATTTAAACACCTCAAATGTCCCATTGTTCTTGGGACCAATACAAAATGCCTCAACCTAGCCTTGCAAGATGTACAGCCAGAATGCTTTTTAGAAGCAACAAAGTTGAGACTACATTTCTTGTCCTTTGGACATGTTAGGAAGGACCAGTCCTTTGACAAGGACATTATGTTTGGTAGAGGGTCAGAGGAAGACCTCCAATGAGATGAGATGAACTGACATAGAGGCAGTAGCATTGGGCTCAAATGTAACAACAGTGAGGATGGTGTAGGACTCAACAGTGTTTTGTTCTGTTGTGCATACGGGAACTGACTCAGTGGCGATTAATGCCAACAGCCTTGCGTGTCCGGCTGGCCATGTATTTCCAGTTTCCTTGAGCCCCATTTTCCCTGTTGTCCCCTGATACCTCTGCCAGAAATCCTAACCTAGTTAATCCTTAACTGGCTTCCAGATCACAGCATAGAGGTCCTGTACTGGGGAAGACCTCCTCTGGTACTGATATATTAAGACTGATATATTAGGTCAGAGTCCTTTTTAAAAATTTTTTTAACACTTTCTTTTCCTAACAGCATTTATCACAAGTTTGAAATTATATGCCCATTTGCATAACAGCAGTCTTCCCTTAGGATTGCATCTATTTTGTTGTTAAGTGCCTGTGTATGGTTTCAAAGTTGCAGCTAGTAAGCTTGAACTGCCGACCTTGTGGTTAAAACCGACCCTGTGGTCCTGGGCTTTATCCCACAGCGCCACACCAGGATTCCCTCACACATTGTTATTACTGTTGTTAAGTGTTGTCAAGTCATATCCGACTCATAGTGAACCTGTATAAGTTTCCGAGGAGCAGCTGGTGAGCTTGAACCGCCGACCTTAAGTATCAAACTGACTTTGCAGTCCAGCGTCACACCAGGACCGCCCCCTCACACAGTCCCTAGCATGTCAACGGGCTCTGATTTGGTATTTGTTCAGTCACTGACTGACCACCAATTTTCTACCTGAACACTATTGTTTGTCTTTTTTTTTTTTTAATATACCAAAATAACATTTAAAATTTTCTTACTACATTTAAACATAGCATTATTTTAGAGATATCATTTGTCAAATGTGTTAACAACTTACACTTAAATTCTTTAAGTTAAACTTACCTCCAAGCCCTTTGATTACCCTGGAGGAATTATATGCAAATTTCTCAACCAAAAGCAAGTAGGTATTTCTCACAGAATCATACTAATATAATAAGATGTTTAGAAAATTAAAAGGAGACAGTACAATGGCTTTAATACTTTGGTTCATTTTTAGTATGCCAACTGTCTCCTTTAACTTCAGAATACATACACCTGCTACATAGAAAATAAATAATAGTGTGTATTGGAATATTCACAAGACTTTGCTTTCAGGACCTCCCCCTGCAAAAAAAGACCACAAAAACAAAAACCCAACAACTTGGTGCTGATTCTAGCATTCATTTGTACTGTGATCTTGAATAAGTAATACTTGAGTCTCAGTTTCTTCAACTGCAAAATGGGAATAACAAGAACTAGCTTTACAGGTTTAAATATGATGTATGTTTACCACCAGCCGCTCCGGGGGAGAAAGATGAGGCTTTCTACTCCCGTAAAGATTTACACCCTCGGAAACCCTGTACAGGGTCGCTATGGGTCGGAACCGACTCGACGGCACTTAACAACAACAACAACAACAATGTTTAAAAACATTCTATAAATATGATATACATTTCAATGCATTCTACAGAGTTCTGTAAATATCAGTCATTAATAATGACAGCTCCAGAAATGCGATGCTCTTTTACACTAGCCGGTTTGATGGTGCTACTGGTTAATGCGCTGGACTGCAAGGTCAATATGAACCACAAGGTTGGCAGTTCAAGCTCACCAGTTACTCTTCAGAAACCCTATACAGGGTCACTATGAGTCAGAACCAACTTGATGGCACTTAACAACAACTTCATTTTCAATTAAAATCATACGTATTTATTTTTAAATTTTATATATGTTAATTTGTCTGATCTCTCCCTAAAATGAATTTTCTTTCAAATAATAAAATTTCAAGGACACATAAAAGATGCCAATTAAAAAACCCCTGGTTTGTAATAGTTACAGATAGGAGTCATCAAGCAAGGGCTGTGGGAGTCTTGAGCACAAACAAGTCTGTACAGTAGAAAATCCTCTCACGCGCTAGCACTTAAGTTAGAGACAGATGAGTAAACTACCTTCTCCCTCCCCAATGGGACTCTTCCTACTGACTGTTTCCACTATGTTTATGAAACAGCTTAATCCATTTGTCTAAACCAGAAACCTGGGAGGCCCATGACTGCCCCTTCCTTGTCCCTAACTTCTGGCTCACACTGTCTCTGAGTCTGTAGTATACTGCACCTCAGAGCCTGCTTTGACCTAGAAAACTGCTGTTTATGCCACCTTCTCCAGCTTCAATACCGTCCTCCCATCTCTGAGGCCTTTCCTGATCTCTCCATCACAGTTTCTTCCTACGTTCCCACGACTCACTGAACCTCTTCTTTGTGAAAGTAACATTTTCTTCTACTTATAAAAGGGAAAACATGTTAAAAATATATATATATATTTATGCACTCATATGTGGAATTTGGAGATGACTAAATAAATTACCCCACAACCAGAGAAAACATCGCCATATTTTTGCCTTCACAAATCTTAGTTACAGCTACTACCTTAACATATCTGAGCAGTACAATGGCTTTTCCAGTCAAAAACAAAACTCTTACTTCTTCGCAGCGATGATCAACTCAAGACTAGAGCTGAGAGCAAGCAGTGTGGGTCCATGTTTAAGCCCCAGTTCCAACTATCTAATTTAGTGAATGAAGATTTACTCCATCCCTCATTCTGCTGTATAAGGAGGGAAGGCAGGGAAGCAGGGCTAGACACCTATTGGCAGAAACCAGCAAGATGACTTGGACAACCTCTACAGATACCCTCCATCTCTAAGATCCACGAAATGGGGACAGAAAAGTGTCCATATTTATGGTTTCCTGGGACGTTTTGATAATGACACAATTACAAAGCAATTTTGAGGTGCTAGAAAAAAAAAGAAGTGCCGTGAGTGAAACATATTAATAGAGTTGTGGGCTATGGAGAACAACTCTTTTCACACTCCTTCTGTGTGCGCGATATATATCACTCTCCCGAGAATAACTAGGGCTATTTTTACATAAGGAATTCATTGTAAGCTCATTGTTACTAGGTCAACCACCAACTCTCTCTCGTCTTCCTCAAACCTGGTATTTCCCAACTCAAAAAACTCATTCTTATATTGCTAGATAGCTACAAAAGGCACAATTGACTTTAATTTGTTTTGGGTCATTCTGAAGCTCAGGCCAACGCGATCATCAGACATCAACCATGATTCTATTTTCACCATAACTTTCTACAACTGTTGAATCTACAATGAAAACTCTAACTAAGAAAGTTCTTGAAGAAGATTTTACTAGCATCCTGTTTAAAGAGCCCTGGAAGCATAGTGGTTTAGGCATTGGGCTGCTAAAACCAAGGTCTGCAGTTCAAATCCACTAGTTGCTCCACGGGAGAGAGACGGGGCTTTCTGCTCCCGTAAAGATTTATAGCCTTGGAAACAAAACACAGAAACAATAGGAGTTGGAAGCGACTCAACACGATGTAGTAGCAGCAGCAGCAGCATCATGTTGACTTGAATCTCTGATTTGACCACTAATTAAATATATGCATAAATTGTTCTCACTCTTCAGTTTGTCAGAGCCATTCCTGGTACAGAAGAAACATTTACCAGATATCAAAGATTACAAAAATGGCTACACTCCTTTACTCCTCATTGTATACACTTACTGATGAAGATCAAAGGCTACAGCCTTCGATATGGGTTGCACTTCACTGCAAAGGAAACAAAAATCCTCACAACTGGACCAAAATAACATCATAATAAAATGGAGAAAAGATAGAAGTCAAAGACTTCAATTGCTTGGATCCACAACCAGCACTTATGGAAGCAGTAATTAAGAAATCATATGGAGTACTGCATTAGGCAAATCTGCTGCACAAGATCTCTTTAAAGTGTTCAAGAGCAAAGATGTCAGTTTGAGGACTAAGGTGCTCCTAGCCCAATTTCAGTTGCCTCATATGCATGTGAAAGTTGGACACTGAATTAGACTGACAGTAGAAAAATCGATGCATTTGAATTACGGTGTTGGAGAAGGATACTAAAAGAAGTACATGGCCTATCAGAACCCAAAACAAATTTGTGTTGGAAGAAACGCAGCCAGAATTCTCCTTAGCAGTCAGGAGGGTGAAACTTTGTCTCTTGTACATTGGACATGTTATCAGCAGGGAGCAGCCCCTGGAGAAGGTAAAGTGGAGGGTCAGCATAAAAGAGGAAGACCCCAAGGAGATGGACTGACACTGGCAACAACAACGGGCTTAAGCGTAACAATTGTGAGGATGGTGCGCAACTGGATATTGTTTCGTTCTGTTGTGCCTAAGGTCACTCTGAGTTGGAACTGACTAGATGGCACCTCTGGTAGCACAGTGGTTACGAGTTGGGCTGCCAACCTCAAGGTCAGCCATTCGAAACTACCAGTGGCTCCGCAGGAGAAAGATGGGACTTACTGCTCCCGTAAAGATTTCCAGCCTTACCAACCAACAACAACAAGATGGCACCTAACAATAATGATACACATCTTCTGTAACTTGATTTTGTAGCTCCTTCAGTGATGAAGTCTAGGCTGGTCTTTTGACTTGTGTTGGCCAACAGAATTCAACAGAGATAATGATGGCCCACATATCAAGAGGCTTTGCCTGCTTCTACTTGTGCTCCTGGTATCTCAGTCTATTCCTCTTGAACAAGTATGTTAGATTGTATGTACAGACCACAGCCAAGTTATCCCAGCTGCCCCAGAGGTATGACAGTGCAGGCACGATTGGCAAAGTTGCACACCTAACCTGTAGCGGATCCCTGAGGGGGAGCCCATTAAGCCCAGTTTAAATTGCCAACGTGCAAAATGAGTTAAATAAATGGTTGTTGTTTTAAGCTGCTAAACTTTGGGGTGTTTTTTTTTAGGCAGCATTACTGTAGTTAATAGATAGTTGAAACACTAGAGGAGTTGGGGACATCACCATGTAATCTTTTTACTTGCCTGTTACATCTTCCCTCCTACTTTTGAACAATACTTCAGTAATTAGAAAGGACAACTCATCTTATTCTTAGGTATAATCTTAAACAACGGACAAAGTATTTTTATGAAACTAGAGTTTGAGGGATTTAATTGTGGCTTCCATAACATGTAGTAATAGGCTTAACAATAAAATGCAATGCTGAAGTTCAAGATCAGTGACTATGTACCAAGCACCAAACTCTAAGAGCTTTGGATGTATCAATTCCTTTAATCCTCACAACAACCATTTGTGGTACGAGTTATTACTACCCTCCACTTCACAAATGAAGTCCTGGTGTGGTGCTGGTGCCAGATAAACACTCACCCACAAGTCTGTTTGAACTGCAAGGTTGGCAGTTCAAACTCACCAGTCATTCCTTGGAAACCCTATAAAGAGTCTCTATGAGTCGGAACCCACTCAAAGGCACGTACAACAACAAAAATTTCACAAATGAGAAAACCAAAGCTCAGTAAAGTTATCAATTCCCCACAATCTCACAGCTGTTAAGTGGTAGAGTTGGAATTTATACCAAATTCTGATCTGAGTCCAAAAGCCATGCTATTAATCACTGGGCATCCTGCCTGGGTCCTTGCAGCAGATTACAGTAAACGTGTGCGTGGATACAGAGAATGGGGGTGAGGGCTGAGAAGGAGAGAGCCTTACCCGAGCCAGAGGCAGAAGCATAGTCATCGTCGTCAATGGGGTACACTCCTGAAGCTTCTTCAATGGAGCTGTTGTCAAGGTACATGTCTTTATCAGATGTCAGCTCTGCTCTCTGGGGAAAGAAAGAGAAGACGTCCATGAGGATAAGAGATTAAGGAACATGTTTATACCATGGTGACTAACCTTCTTTGTCTTCTAGTCCTCTGAGTCTACGTTTCTGGCCCTACCCTTCTTCATGACAGCCTGACAATTTGAATTATATCAAGGGCTGACCACAGTCTAGTGCCCCAGGGGTCCTATATTCTACAATGTGTCTAACCCAGGAGACACTTGGAGATGGAGAGCCTGTCACTGGCTTTTTCTGATACCTTCCCTCCAATAGTAGTTCTAAGCCATTTCAAGCATTCTCTCTATCACAAAGTCGGGGTGACATTCCCTTACTGGAAATGCTACAAAACATTCAAATCACCTAAAAATTCCTTAAGAATGCAGGTTTCCCCATTATCCAACATACCAACGACACCGTTTATAAGCTGAAATGGTGTAAAGCAAAGAAGCAGTAGCCATTAATTTATATGGGAACAACTTTTGAGTGTTCCTAGACCCAAAAAATAATCTTCCAAATAATACACAGATTGGCAGGTCAAACCCACCAGTAGCTCCTGGGAAACCCTATATAGAGTTGCTACAAGTGACGCGACTAGAAGGCACTTAACAACAACAACAAAGTAACACATTAAAATAGAATGTTAGTGGAAGGAGCTTGGCAACGCCACTCTTGTTGCTCGGGGTGATGCTACCTCTTTAACAGCTCTCGTTGCAAAACACATGCAGAACGTTAGCTTCACTAGTTTCGTCTGCTATTGTAAAAGCAAAAGTCCTTTTTGGATTTCTTTTGGTTAGTGAAACACGTACCAATGTAGGTTTTTTGTAAATGTAAAGTGCACATTAGAAAGGTGGGGGAGAATTTAATACACAGAGGTATTATGGTGCTTAAGTAGTCTCTGGTGGCAGGAACAGTTAAGCCTTCGATTATAACTGAAAGGTTGGTGGTTCAAACCCACTCAAGCGTTTCCTTGGGCAATATGCATCTGAAAGATCACAGGCCTGAGAAGCTTATGAAGTCGTACCCTGAAACACATGGGGACATCATGAATCACTTGGCTTCCATCAGCATCTGGTTTACTTTTTATGTTTTATGGTGCTTAGGCTAAACAGGCAACCAGGAATCCATCAAGGCCCACCAAATGCTTTGCAGGCCTGGCCATGCTCAGAGCTTTATCACTACAGACAAGCTCCCTGCCCCCACCCAGTCGTCTGGATATTCCAGAACTTTCTGCCACAGATGGCATCCTGTTGGGAGCAATATGCGTGTGTTGCTCATTGGACAAGGGCAAAAGCCCACTATGAGCCTGCCTCTGGGGCTCCCTGACTTTGCAGAGCCTTAATGGCAAACCCAGAAAAACCCACATGAGCACATTCTTATTGCATTACTGGCACTTGGTAATAGCAAATCACACGCTTAATATAGAGAGGAGGGATCATTCACTAAGTATACCAGTTCCACAGCTTCTTAGCTATTCTCAGTGTAAGAGTTTTAGTATTAAAATTCAACCTAATCCTGCCAAAAGAGTAACTTGCATGAATTATAGGCAGAGCACAGGTATAATATCTTTTAAAATGGTTTTAGGAAATTGAGATTTTACCACTAGGATCATATGAAACCCAGAACAAACAAAGCAGGCCTCTAGCTTCTAAATAACAACTGTTTAGAAATGGTCAGCACTCAGTATTATTGTCCTATTTTTAAAAATCAAGTTGAACGTTTGTTTCTAACAGCCATTATTTTTAAAAGTCTCTTTTAGTATATTGGCTTTCATTCGATTTCCTTTTAAAATAAAACTTTCTTTTCCAGCAGTAACTCTGAGTGGGACCTTCCGGGGAAGAAGACGGGTCCAGACCTCAATAACAGTACCACTTTATTCTCTCACATTTCAGTGGCTGGCCAGAGAGGCTCAAGCATTTTAACCTGATCCCATATTCCCCACCAGGTTTCAGTGCCAACTGACAGAAAAGCATGGGAGCCCATATTGTGTGAGCTACCGCACTGGCAGATTATGAGAACTGAGACCTGAGGGATTGGTTTTCCAATGGCCTGGCTCTCAGGCATCAAGTAACAACCCTGAGCCAAGAGCGTGCTGGAATTCTCTGCCAGGACAGTCTGAGCTTAACTCTGCAATCTGAGGCAGTCCTCATGACACCCATTACCAAGGCTCTTGCCATTCCAGGCCACAATTCCCAAAGCTTGTGAACCACATCGGGGACCCTGCTTTTCCAGACCTCTACAACCAACCTCTTTTCAGTTACTGCTGAGTCAACTCCGATGCCAAGTGTTGTATAGCAGAACATGCTCCACAGGGTTTTCAATGGTTATGACCTTTCAGAAACAGATCTCCTGTCTTCTGAGGCACTTCTGGGAGGACTCAAACTGCCAACCTTGCTGTTACCAGTTGAGTGCTTGGCCCTTGGTACCATTCAGGGTTCTTTACAATCAACCCAACTGACTCCAATTAGACTCAGCTCCTTTGAGGGGCAAGACTGGGCCTGAGTCATCTTTCATCTTCCCCACTGCCCTTGTAACAGTGCCAGGAATGTGGTAGGTGCTCAGTAAATGTTGCTTGGGCTGAACAACATCAGCAAGCTGAGCTCTTTGTCCCCCACCTTAAAAGCCACTCTTGGTCCTGCTGCAGTCAACTGTGCTATCAACTTTATCAGGAGGACCCTCTTGCTTCCCCCTCTCTGATCCCATTTACTACTAACAGGGTCGACTCCAGTGATTCCTGTTGTTGCAAAGTGTGGTCAAGTCGGTTCCAATTCATAGCGACCAGGAACAGGGTTTTCAAGGAGTGGCTGGTGATGCTTCTAAGTTCCCTGTTTTGGATTTTGTAGCAAATGAACAGTTCAGACATGAATCCTCACTGCTGTTTTTCGTTCCTTCATGGGTACCTGTCTTGTCCTGCAGCAGAGAACAACTGGTTGAAGGCAGGTCATCAATGTACTCCCTTGCCTTGCTCCAAGTGCTTACTTAGCATGCTGAAGGGACTCAACAAATATTTGTCAACTGAGATTACTCAGACAAACTGACCTTGGTCTCTGCTTTCAGAGTTAACACATGTACTAAGACCACCAGGATCCCTACACATTTCTGTATTTTAAGCCCAGAGATCATCTGCGCCAAAGCTCTTATACCAGGTGCTTTATATCAGCTTAAGTTACCTAGGTTCTTAAAGGCAATTAAAAGAACTTTTTTTTTTACCTACTCCTCTCCCCTTTTCTTAACATGGAATGACTTTCATTTTCCTCTTGGCACTGTCAAAGCAATTTGATGAGGCAAGGGTAACACTAAGATATTTAATCCCTATGTGTAAATTGAATTTCTATTCATTAGATGACCCAGTTGTCCAGACTGACATAACTCTTATACTAACAATGCAGATGGGCCAAAAATGTCTCGCAAAGAATTCTGGCCACCTCACAGTTCACTGGCATTGGGCAGACTGACAAACGACTGATGCCCCAGGATAGCTGGCTCTTAAAGACGAGGCTGTCAGGCCTATGCAACTATGAGATTCTGGCTGGAAGTCAGGTTGTGTCTGAAGAAGCCGGCATGCCCTCAGTTACCGGGGATCTGCAGGACTCCATGGTACTTCTGAGAGGAGCCCTGGTGGCAGTGTAGGTTAGGGGTTGGGCCGCAAGGTCAGCAGTTCAAACCCACCAGCAGGTCCATGGGAGAACGATGAGACTGCCTACTCCTATGAAAATTTAGTCTCAGAAACCCTATGTAGTGTTGCTATCAGGTATGGAGCTATAGGATAAGCACTTGATTGTTCATCAGAAGATTGGCAGTTCAAACCCACCAGCTGCTTCTTGGAAACCCTATAGAGTCGCTATGAGTAGGAACCGACTCGACAGTACTTAACATCAACAATGACACAATGATATTCGATGTGGGGATTAAGGTAGTTCTGGGGCTGGTAGGATGTTTTCATGTGCTTGAGAACAGCTAAAAGTAGGTTTCTCTGTCATCCAATGGGGCACAAGTTGCTTGTCATCAAACTGAAAGTTATTTCCCACTCTGATTTCAGGGGTACCAAGTACATTGAACTCATTTGTGGGTTTGCCATACTATTCTGGCTCATGTGTTACTATGATGCTGGAAGTTATACCACTGGTATTTCAAATACCAGTAGGGTCACCCATGGTGGACAGGTTGCAATGACTAAGATAGACTAGGAAGAAAGACCTGGAGATCTACTTCCAAAAACTGTTGTTATTGGAAGTGCTGTCAATTCGATCCCAACTCTTAGTGTCCCTGTGTAGGGTTACCAAAGAGTGGCTGGTGAGTTTGAACCATCGACCTTGTGGCTGAAATGGTCCTTGCAGTCCAGTACTTTATCCCACAGCGTCACAGTGAAAACCCTATAGCTATAACAGAAAACGGTCTGATAACCACAAGGTCAGAAAGCACAACGGACTCAAACGTATCTGTGATCATGAGGCAGGTGGGAGACTACACAGTTTTTTGTTCTGTTTTGCAATGGAGTCACCAGGAGCTGGAGCCGACACCACAGCTACTAACACCAACACATACAGTGGGGGAATTACCAAGTTCTCTCTCAGACTCCAATTTAACAAGCAATTTTGCTCTACAGCAGATAGCACTCAAAGAATACCTCTACTCTAGTGTCTCTCCCTTAAGGAAAAACAAAAACACAAAAAAACAGACCAAAAACTTTCCAAATATGACAAATTCCTTTTCTGAAGACTCCACTCTCGGTATGGAAAGGATTTCTGCAAATTAACATGCTTGGAGAGGGCAATGAATTCTGTACCAGCATTCCTAGGGGACATGTACATCTCTTGAGATTGTGAACAGGGGAAACTCAAGACTACCGAGTTTATCATCTAGCCAAATGCCATCTAGCCAAATCTGCCTCATGGAGCAGAAAAGCCCTGGCCATCCTTAGAGCCCTCTCACTTGTTCATGGAACAGAGCCAATGGAAGGAGGGAACTGGGAGGGAATGTGCAGAGGCATGGACCAAAGTCCCAAAGTGCAGCCTGGCTGTAGGATTTCATAATTTGGCTGTTTAATTTGGGATGACATTTCTGTGAGGCCAGTACTGTTGGTTAACAGGGTTCAGAGTACAAAGTGGAAGGAAAACAAAGCTGGTATTTCAGATCCTAACCCCACCACTCTGGCTGATGCAAAATGTGAAGCTAGGAAAGCAAAGGAAGTTGCGGAAAGCAACGGTGTATAATGAAGAGGAAAATCTACTGAAGAAAGATGGAGGTTCTGGCTTTACACCAGTGTTTCCATCAAACTAAATTCCATAGAGGGCAGGGCTGGCTCAGTAGTAGAATTCTCACTTTCCACGGGTGAGACCACAGTTGGATTCCTGATCAATACACCTGAAGCTCAGTCAACACTTGTCTGTCAATGGAGATTTAGCAGTTTCCATGTTGCTGAACAGTTTTCAGTAAAGCTTTGAGATGAAGACATATGAATTAGAAAGGTCTGGTGAACTAGTTCCAAAACTGAACCCACGGAAACCCTATGTGTCACAATGGGCTGATCCTACTGTGCATAAATAATGGGTCAACTCCTAGCAATCTAAACTTCTAGCAGACAATGTACACCCAACTGTTTTGTATTCCCACATGGCCTAGAAGGCAAACAAGGTACATATGAGGGACCATTGTAAAAATTACATTATTTTTGTACTCTTTCAATTCCCTTTGTCCAAACTTTCTGAAACCCCGCCATATTTGTTTGCCAACTCCACCCCTCCACTACTTCAGTGATCTCATCAAATTGGGCCTCCTTGCTTGGCTACTGCCCCAAGTCTCGGTCTTTGAATCCATTCTCTGTTATCCTGACAGAGAGGCTGTTCTTAATCTCAAACACGATCCTGCCATTCTGCTGCTAAAAATGCTACAATGGTTTCCTGCTACCTATAGCATGAATTGTGGTGCTGTGGGTTAATGCGCCAGACGGCACTAGATTGTTTATCAGAAGGTCGGCGGTTCAAACTCAACAGCTGCTCCTTGAAAACCCTATACAGGGTCGCTATGGGTCGGAATCGACTCGACGGCACTTGACAACAACAACAATAGCATGAATTAAAATCTCTTACCTGAAAGATGGGTGGTTCAAATTCACCAGCCACTCCTTGCAAATCCTATACAGGGTCACTATGAGTCAGCACTGACTCGAAGGCACTTAACAACAACAGCTCTGGAAGGAAGTTATTTTTCCATATGGCCTCACCTGCAATTCCAGTATAAGTTTCTGATGCTGCTTACTCCAGCCAAACCCAAATATCCATGAGAAAAGACACTACCAAGAGATCTGGAAGGAGCACGGGTGCGGTGAGAGACTCTCCAAAGGTGAAAGATGTGGCGACCTGCTTTCATACAACCTAAGAAACCCTATAGAGCATTTCTACTCTGTCCTATAGGGACTTTTTAAGTTGGAATTGATTCAACCACAGTGGTTTTGGGTCTCTAGAGGAGCAAAACCAGTATACATACAAGGTGGCATAGTGAGTTATGAGTTGGGCTACTAACTGCAAAGTCCAAGTTCAAATCTATCAGCTGCTCCTGAAGAGAAACAGAAGCTCAGCAACCCTACATAGGGCTAAGAACCAACTTGATGGCACTTAACAATAACATGTACATGGGAACTTCAAAAAGTTTGTGGAAAAATGTAATCAAATGTAATGGAATTTTTCCACAAACTTTTTTTTTTTAAATGCTTTATTGTGAATTATGTGATAGTTTACATGGAAAAACATTAGCTTCACACTGATTGCATTGTGTATCATATCCTTGCCATGGTTACAATCTCCTCCATGCATCACTCACCAACCAAAGGGTATACCCCACAAGCCTGCCCCACGGGTCATCCGCACACCGCCCCTCTCTCTGTCTGGATCCAAAGTCTCCAGTTGCTCCATCTCCCTACATCATCGTCTCTGCCTCCATCCCTGGCATCACTGCTTCTCAGGGTAGGGTTCCGTCCTCCGCTCTTCTACTTTGATGGTCCCAGGGACCTCTGCTCCTAGACTGCAAAGTTAATCACTCCCCTCCCTTTGCCACAAAATGTCTACCTTTACATTTCCAGTCCTTACAATCAGCCCTGATAACAACTATTCACTGTTGTGTCGCAAGAGACCTATCCACATCTCCTTTCAGCATCTACCTTGCTTCATGCCCTCTGGATCTAGATTCCCTTTTGAAAGTTTGTAAACCAGTCACTTCTTGCCTCTGTAACCCCCCAATTCTAGGTAGCCAATGTCCAAGTTGCCCATCCATGTCCTCTCTGTGTGCAGAGGGGGTGGGAATGATCCTCACTGTGAAGATTTGTTCCCTCTTTTGAGCTACTGCATCCATAGGTGTAGGTCAAGTTCATCAAATTGTATCAGACTATTCTTTTTTCCTCTTCTTTCTTCTTCTGGTTGAGCTCTGATCATCCAGTCATTGAAGCCAGGCCAAGTGGGTAGTATCTGCAAGTGTGGGTGTACTTATGCATGTGCCCTCTCTTCTTATCAGCTGGATGCTTCACTCTCCACTTTAGTCCTCTGTGGCTATGTCCAAGAGTTTCCTGGACTTGCCACACTGCTGGTCAACCAGGTCTTCCCCTGGGTTCACAGGAGTCTACTGAGCACTGAAGGCTCAGCTCGCAGCTTTTCCCTCACTTCCCTTTATCGGTGATGAACGTGGTCACCAATCAGAGTGTGCATTCCCACTGAGTCTTAGTCTTAGTCTTGGAAGGGGGTTTGCACTGAGGGGACCCGACCACTTGCCTTGATGTCTAATGGGCGAGCCACTTGTAGTAATCAGTTGGTCTGCCTATATTGCTTTGTATTTTTCCTGTCAGTCTTTCTTTCAGGAAGTATCTTCTGTTCTTCTGGCCGCTCCAGGCTGGTCTGCTTGTCCTTTCAAGTGGAAATTTCCCCTCATCCACAAACTTTTTGAAGTCCCCTCTTATACTGATTCATTTCAAGACAATGTCTTGTATGCAGTTGTGGAGGCTGATAAGTCTCAAATCTGTGAGTCAGAAATCAGACTGGAGGCTTCCCTGACGCCTATTTCAGGGACTGAGAAACCCCAAGTCAAGCAGGGCTGGTGGTTCCCAAGAACCAGCAGTCAGGATGATGAGTCAGATGCAGGACAGAGTAACAGCAAGCTTTGCCAGAACATCCATTTACACTGAGGCAAGCCACACCCCGACGTAAACTCTCCTTTCAACTGACTGGGCTGCTTACATCTGATCACAAACTAGAGAACTACATGGTGGTAGTGGTTACATGCCATGGAGTCGGAACCGACTCATAGCGACCCTGTACAGGGTTTCCGAGGCTGTGAATCTTTACAGGAGCAGAAAACCTCATCTTTCTCTCCCAGAACAGTTAGTAGTTTTTAACTGCTGACCTTGTGGTTCGCAGCCCAATTCGTAATCACTACGCTAGCAGAGCTCCTTATAGCATCTGCCAAAAGACTGAGAATCATGGCCTCGCCTAGGTAACACGTAACTTTAATCATCACAGTCCACCCCTTGTCAATGTGGCACCTGTACACATCTCCTTAAAGCATGCATAATCTATCTCTAAATGAGTATCATTATAAAGTCATACGCCAGTAGTGACACAGGAATTGGGTGACTCTAATTTTCCACTGGCTTTAATCACAGGACACAGCAGTACTAAGAGATGCCCTAAGGGAGCTCCTGTATTCCAGACACACTTTTCATTATCTCCATTATGCAATATGAATCCAATTTTCCCTGGCAGTGAGGACCCATCACACCAGTCAATATAATAACTCCCTTTATTGGCTGTGATCCAGAGGTAAGAACAGCCCAATGTGAATGGGTGGCTTCTTAATCTCCAGTTCAGTGGAATCAATGTTGAGTCTCAAGGGGGGGGAGGGGGAGGGGGGAGTAGTCCTCGCTTTGGAAGCAAGACTTCTAGAACCACAGAGCAATAGGGTTGTGGGAACACCTCACAAAAAAAAATGCAAGTGGGTTAGTAGGTAAGTAGTGTATAGTAAGTAGTGTATCTCCCATTTCCATGTCCTGTGAATGCTGGATGTAAACCACCACATACTAGACACTGGCTTAAAGTTCTCCAGCAATCTCCTGGAGAACATAGTCCCCACACTGCAAAGTAATACTAGTTAGCTGGTGCTGTTACTATGTCTAAAGAAGGTCATTCCATTGTCTTCTCAAGCCATCTGCTTCAGGATAATGGCAAAGATGGTTACAAGACTGGTGAATTTCAGGAGCTCGGACACATTGCTGCACTTTTGCTGTACTACACCATGGAAAATGTAACACCTAGAATGATACTTCCTTAGTTTGAGGACAAAGGCACATCCGCCCTAATTTACACTCAAATGCATATTAACTTTTATGATAATTACAAAGGGCTAAATTAGCTGTAATTTTAGCTTATCTTTCCATAAGTGACTTTGTAAACTATTTTATTACTACTAGCTAACACACATGTAATCATTGCTCCCTCAGTCACTCAAAGATGACACGTCTGACCTTAATAAAGCAAACTGGTAAATTCTGGCTTCGGTAGAGTACAAAGGAGTATATAATTTTAGAATTTGGCTAGACATTATGGGCATCATGATGACTTATTTATTTCAGAAATGAAGATAAAAAACAGCATAGTGACAAAGAAGCTCAAAATCACCTAGTAGTGCAAGTTGGTGCCAACACTGATGCCCAATGTCCTTGACACTAATTCTGAGCCCTCTGTGCTGTACCATCATGCCCATGACATGCATGATACCAGAATCATTCACTCTCAAATTCAAAAGGGTTTATTCAGTAGTTCTTGTGTGACAGTCAATTTGCACTAATCATTTTATATGCATGGGCTCATTTAATCATCAAAACACAATCGCCAATGCAGACTGAGGAGGAGGGGCATACCCTATATGTTACTAAGCTCAGGAGTGGGGATCAGGACTCAAGGCTCAATCTAGTCTTCAGAGTCTGCTCATTGAGAAATGTCCACCATGCTGTGTCTACGTCCCATTCCTTGTTGACCTCAAGCCAATTCAAACTCATGGTGACTGCATAGAGTACAAATACACTGTCATCATCTATAATAATTCTAGAAACAGATCCCCCCTGCCTTTTCTTCCATGGTACCACTAGGTGGGTTTGAGCAACCAACCTTTACTATTTACACCACCCAGGGGCCTGTGTCTGCCTCCCCTTCTCTTTTCTTTTGTGTGATTTGCACATAATCACAGCAAAAGGTCTTGAGAAGATCTGCAGTAAAGAACCATGAAAACGGTTACCCCAGCATTTTCAAACTGTGACTATGGAAATTCTCCCTCCAAAACACAGCAAACACTTTAAGAGCTGGAACTCAGTGCCAATGCTGCGTTTGTCTGGATCTCACAAGTTTCCCACCTTTCACAAGGCCTGTTCTTGTTGTTAAGTGCTGTTGAGTCAGTTCCAACCCACAGAAACTCTGACTAGGGTTTCTGAGGAGCAGCTGGTGAGCCTGAACTGCTGACCTTACAGATCAGATCAACTTTGCAGTCTAGCACATTAACCTACAGTGCCACACCAGGACTTCCCAACAAGGCACAATCACCAGTTCTCTGTGGCTCTCTATGTCACCTCTGACAGGTTTCCACCTTATACAGGTTTTACTACACTTATTAACATCTGGTGTTATAGGCTTCACAGATTGGGGAAAAAATTGTATTGGGTTTAGTTAGACATCCAGCTTAACAGTTTCTTCTCTAATGTCCTGTGGAGAATGCCAATTGTCATCCATTTATTTGCATTTGTAGCAATACCTTCATCTCCAACAATCAGACGTCCCATCCAAATTAAACATCTAATGAAAGAACGGAACCCTAGGTTTACTGCTGTAAAAAGATATGTAGTCCTTGAATGTATGAAGTATGACTTTTATGAAAGTTTATAAACACACATTCTTAAATTGGCAAGTACTTATTTTAAGGGCATGCTAACAAAAAACTGCTAACTGCAAGGTCAGAGGTTCAAATCCACCAAGACCCTCCACAGGAGAAAGATAGAGTTGTCTGTTCCTATAAATATTCACAGTCTTAGAAACCCTATATAGGACTGCTGTGAGTTATAACTGACTCGATGGAAGTGGGTTTCATTTTGTTATTGTTGCTGTTGTTGTTGTTGTTGTTTTGGGGGGGGTGGGCGGGAAAGCTGGTTATCTGGTATTACCAATAGCCAAGGCTTTACCTTCTTGTTGTTGTTGTCAAGTGCTGTGGAGTCGGTTCCAACTCATGTACAGGGTTTCCGAGGCTGTGAATCTTTATGGGAGCAGAAAGCCTCATCTTTCTCCAGCGGAACAGCTGGTAGTTTCGAACTGCGGAACTTGAGTTTAGCAGCCCGGTTCATAACCACTACACTACCAGAGCTCCTTACCTTACAACCTTGCATTTACATACTACATACCAACTATCCATGGGGAAAAAAGTCATGAGGTCAAAGATAAGGTTTCCCATGATAGAAAATTCTTCAATCCCTTACTTAAGAAAGTTTTACGAAAGGTCTTTAGTTCAGAATTCTTCAAACATCCATGTTGTTTTAATTCCTGACTCATGGCAAAACATTAATAATAGTCCTTAGTTAGTTAAAAAGAAAACTCAAGTCTCTTGTTTGAAGAATCACTTCAACTGACATTGCACTGTACACCAAATAGGGGGTGAATTTATTTCCTCGTGTTTTATTAGGAAAATAAACTCAATTCTGAAAAAAATAATAAATACAGTTTCATGACGGTGAAATGATTGAATGTGAAGGATGAGGCTAAAGGCTGACGAGAAAAGGGCTGGTTAGAGGCAACTGTTGAGTAATATGACTGGTCTCACAGAGTTTCTGAAACAAACCAAAGTCAAGGAGATGACAGATTTTCTACCGTGTTTACGTAATAATACTTAAAGTTTAAACCACTCACTTGGATCTTGCCAAGGATTCTGGATTTTCCTCTTGGATGTCTACTCTAGAATGAGAGACATAGCTCATCACTTAGGTTGTACATCTCTCCTTGACCAGGGTCCAGGAACTAAGCCTAGGTCTGATACATTTTCTGCATTCCCTAACTAGCATGCCTATCACTGTGTTCTTGGAACCAGCATATGATAAAGGCTCATCTTATAGCAACCTCATGAGACAGACCCGAATAGGCCCACAGGGCTTAGGGCTTCCTGTAACTTTTACACAAGCCGAGAGTCTGGTCTTCTGTTCTATGGAGCTATTGGGTAGACTCAAACCACCAACCTTTTGGTCAGGAAACACAACAAACAGTTTTAAAACAAAAACCAACCAGATAACAAAAAACAACCAACCTAAAAAACCAAACCCATTGCAACAGAGTCAATTCAGACTAGTAACCTATATTGTTGTTGTATGTCATCAAGTCGGTTCCAACTCATAGCTACCCTACATAGTGTTTCCAAGAGTGGCTGATGGGTTTGAGCTGCTGCTCCTGTGGTTAGTAATTCAGTGCTTATCTTACCAGCTAGGGTAAAATTGCTCTGCAGGGTCTCCAAGGTTACAAATCTTCATGGAAGCCAACTGCTGCATCTTTCTCCCATGGCTGGTAGCTTAGAATTGTTTGTCTACCTTTCAATTAGCATCAAACTGCTTAAACCATAGAGCTGCCAGGGATCCCCAACAACAAATAAGAAAAGAAGTCAATTTCGTCTGAAAGGTTGAACCCATGCTTTAAACTGTTTGATGAAAGAAAATAAATATACCTTCTAAAAGAAGCCACTGAGTCCGACAGCATCTGGGAAAGACATCTCTGGTCTCTTAGCTGATCTCTTTAAAGGGGGTAACTGGAACTCAGCCTTATACTAGAGTTAGAAGGACTGCCAAGAAAGATTAAGTGTGACCTTAGAAGAAACTGCCAACTCATTAAGAATGCCTACATGGATCCAGGCAGCTAGCATTTGGAGAACAATGAAATGGCTGAAAAGCAATTTAAAGAGTAACACTGAGCTAGTGTACACTTAAGAGTTGAATTTTTCCTTTGTTGAAAAAGAACTGAATTTAACTCAAAGCAGGTAAGATTTCCTGGCCAACAAAGTGCAAATAAAATCTTTGTTTAATAAAAGCACACAATGCAAAAATTGGCATTTCAAAATATACATACTTGCCAGAGGATAAGTTGGCTCATCTAAATTTCTATTTATGGTTCAATAAAATCAATATCAGTTTTCAAAAAGGTGCCTCATTGTGTGCATGTTTGTGTACTTTGTACTTTAAAATGATTTTCCTACGTTTGTCTATTGATTCTACAGAATAGTACCAGGGCCTAAATAAGTGGTTTGTTGAGTGAATTTACAATAGTATCTCAGATTTGGTGACCTAGAAAGATCTTGTATGAAACACATACCCCTCTGTCTCCCCACACAAACATGGCAACCAACAAAACACAAGTTACAAGCAACCAATCCCAGCTGCTGTGGCATCAACGCTGACTCATGATGAGAAGCATGCTCTAGAGCATTTCTTTTTCCTCCCTTTTTAAAACAACTTATTTTTGACCAACTGCAAAAATATACACAGCAGAACGTATAGCAATTCAATAATTTCTACAGGTACCATTTGGCGACATTGACTATATTCTTCAAGATGTATAACCATTTTCACTCTCCTTTCCCAAATGGTTCCTCCCTCTAGTCACATAAATTCATTGCCCTGTAAGTTTTCTATCTAACCTTTTCAGTTGCTTTGGTCAATTTGATTTCATATACATAAATCAGAAAAGTACAGAACTCTCAGAGTAGACATTCTTTACTCATTAAGTTAAACTACTGTTCTTTGGTTTTAAGACTTCAGGGAATATTTTTGGTTTAAGGTTTAAAAAATATCATAGGGCAATAGTTTCTGGAGTTCATCTTGCCTCAATGACTCCAGAAAATTTAGATTCCACAAGAATTTGAAATTCTGTTCTGTAACTCCCTCCCCCCTTTGGTCAAGATCCTCCTGTAGAAGTTTTGATAGAAAATTCAGTATTGGTAGCTGGGCACCATCCCATTCTGGCATCACTGCAATGGAGACTATTCATAGCAAGCAATTAGAAATATCTCCCATCAAACTCAAACTCATTGCCATCACATTGATTCTGGTTCATAATGACTCTATAGGGTTTTTCAAATCAGTAAATCTTTACAGGAACAAAAGGCCTCATCTTTCTCCTGTGGAGCAGTTGCTGGGTTTGAACTGCTGATCTTGCAGTTAGCAGTCCAGTGTTTACCCTACAGCACCACACCAGGGCAACATTCCATTTTCTCCTCCTATTTCCAGCTCTGCTTTATCCTCTTTGGTTTGGGCCTGTTCCATAAGGTTTTCAGAGGCTGATGTACCAGAAGTACATCACCTTGTCTTTCTCATAAGTCGCCTCTGGGTGGAACTGAACCTCCAGCCTCTCTTTTAGCAGCCACGTGCTGTAATCATTTGCACTACACTCAGGGACTCCAGGGTCCAGGTAACCAAGTTCCATTTCTCTTTAATCTACAATTTGGTGGCAATGAGCAGCCCAGATCACACAAGATCGTTGTGGATATTTTCCTCTGCCAATAACCATTATCACTGGCATATTGTACTTCAAAACTGCCTGTGATCTCAAGCCCTCTCTGCTCTTACAAGTCACCTTTTTGTGAAGAAGAACCCTTAACTGAATACGCAGAAAGAAATCTAAGCCTGGCACCCAGATTCTTGGCACACTTTATACTTTGCAACTTATAGAAATTACAGAGACAATTAAATGCAAAATATCCTCCTGGGACAACATTTCACTCTATGCCCTTTTGTAATTTATCTGGAACTCTTTGAATGTCTATGTTGGTGTTACTGTTAGCTGCTGTCTACTCAGTTCCAACTCATAGCAACTCTGTAGAGAGTTTCCAAGGAGGAGCTAGTGGGCTTGAACCACCGACTTTGTAGTTAGCAGTTCAGTTCTTATCCTACAGCACCACACCAGATATATCTCACAAGTAAGTTGAAAAATCTCAATCAACCCCTTTTTTTTAAAAAAGAACTCCCCCTGGAATTGGTTGATGGCCAGCACTTAACAGAAAACATTCTTCCTCCTCAGCAAGAAGGAAAAAGTCAAGTAGGGAAAATAAACAAAAACAAAGGCAGAACACAATGACAATTATTAATTCTGCTTGTGGTAAGGGCTTCAGATGTCTGATTCAGAATGAGAAGGGAAGCAACCTTTGTCTTGAATTAAATGTGTTGGCAACAAATATAGGAATGTATATTAAAACAAGGACTGAGACTTTGAGTGGGATTATGTTGAATATGCATGACACACAAAAGGAAAATGTTCATTAGTTACAGATGTGTTTCAACTTGTGCTTTCTTCCTTTTTTGGAATATCAAACAGGAAAGCAAGAGGGTTGTAGCCATGTTATTATAAGCACTGCTGCCTCTACCTCTCCCTTACACTAGAATGTTCCAGCATTTATTTTGCTATCCGTATGACCACAGTTTAGACTAGAGTAAAAATAGAAGTTGTGTGAGCCTAACCTGAAAAGTTCCAAGTGCTGGAAAGGGACAGTATTAATATACTCTAACGAAAGTAACGAGATTCTATTTCCTGGTGTAGTTTGGCAGGAGAGGAGGGGGAAATATATTTGGAATTTATTTCTTATTGCAAAGTGTTTTGTAAAAACGACCATAATGGAACAGACTCCAAGTCAAGCACAGAAAACCAATGACTCTGGTTTAAATTTAATAATTTGCTCTAAGGATTTTCAACTGCTCCAATTCTAAGTCCCAAGGTACAACATTATACATTCTCCACTCTTCACAGATGCCGACAAAACGCTACAGAAAACATATAGGACAGGGAAATGGGAAAACTGTTAAGTCTGAAGGGCAGATCATCCCTCAATGGCCACAGCAGCCACACTCAATCCAGCCAATGCAGGAGCAAGAAACTGGCCTGTGTTGATGGATTACATATCCAATTGAGTCTGTATTTCCATTGCCTAAGTGTGGCACTGTGGGTTAAGGAGCTGGACTGCAATGTCAATTTGAACCACAAGGTTGGCGGTTCAAGTTCACCAACCACTCCTTGGAAACCCTATACAGGGTCGCTATGGGTTGGAACCAACTTGACGGCACTTAACAATAACAACAAACTACAACTAGGTCCCTGGGTGGTGCTAATAGCTTACACTGGACTCTTAATATAAAAGTTGTTGGTTCATATCCATCCCCTACCCCCCCACCCCCCCCACCCCCACAGAACAAAAAGACCTGGCAATCTTTTTTCCATAAAGATTACTGCCGAGAAAGTCGTGGAGCTCAGTTCTATTCTGTAATACCTGGGGTTGCCAAGAGTCAAAACTGATCTAATGGAAACAGGGTTGGCTTGCTTGTTTTAATCAGAATTCAGTTTGAAAGTTAATGAGACTAAGGGACAATCTACTGCTGGCTTCTAAAGAGAAGCCTGGACTATTTAAAACATGGCAACTAGTAGAAATTAATACAATTCTTCTGGTAACGATGTTTTGAGAAGTAATAATAATTTTTTGTGTGGCGCTGTTGGTTAATGCAAAGTCCGCTTGAACCAGGAGGCCTGCAGTTCAAGCTCACCAGCTGCTCCTCGGAAACCCTACAGAGGGTTGCTGTAGGTTAGAGCCCGACTCTATGGCACTTAACAATAACAACATCTGACAGATATTTCTCCCTTTAGGAGTTATAGCAAAGAAATGGTCTTTAAAAAAAAGGAAAACTGAGCTGTTTAAAACAGCATTAAAGCAAATTACATTAATATTTTCAGTGTCACCATTAAAAATTATAGCCCAATAGTAACAAAGCAAAATGTTTATAATAACACATTAATTGTAAAAAGCTTTAAAAATATTCTAAGCTTTTTATTAAGATTTGAGTATAAGTTTACAGAGTAAAGTGGCTTTCCATCCAACAATTTATATACCTTTTTTGGTTCCATAAAATGATTGTAATCGCAACACATACATATATTTTAAAATACATTACAACTATATGAAAATGTCACGTACTTTAGAATAACATTAGAAACAAGATGATGAGTTTGTGGATCGTTTCTTTCTTAACTGGTATTATTGTTACATGTTTGCAATAATTAAATCTATTTATAAGGTGTTATATGCACAGAAAGGAACCCTGGTAGCACAACGGTTAAATGCTTGGCTGCCAACCAGAAGGTTGGCAGTTCAAATCCACCCAGCAGCTCCAAGGGAGAAAGGCCTGGTAATCTGTTCCTGTAAAGATTAGCTACTAACCACTGCCCTCTCATGGATTCTGACTTCTGGAGACTTCTGTGTAGGGTGGTCAAGGCTGTAAATCTCCTTTTTCTTCTGTGGAGAAGCTGGTGGATTCCAACTTTCTACCTTGTGGCTAACAGCCCAACACCTAACCCACTATACCACCAGAGCTCCTTCCTATAAAGACTCTAGCCTAGAAAGCTCTAAGTTGTTGTTGTTGTTGTTCTTAAGTGACATTGAGTCGGTTCTGCCTCACTATGACACTGTACAGGGCTTCCAAGAAATGGCTGGTGGATTTGAACTACTGATCTGTGGTTCAAACATACCCTGTGATCCAGGTAATTCCATTCTGTCACATGGGCCCACTATTAGCCAAAAATTGACTTGAGGGCACCTCACAACAACAACAACAAATGTACAGAAAAGGAGAAACCAGGGATCTTGGTCACAAATGGCCAGGGGTCAGCTTCTAAACATCAACTATACCAATGTGCTTCTGAAGCAAACTTATTAACAGGGAAAACACTCAACCAACACATAGCTTTATCTTTAAAGTGTTCAAAGACAATCTGATGGGAGAATTAAAAAAGCCATAGAATCATAGATGAGTCCTAGGCTATGCCAGATGCATTTCATTTGCAGTTGGTCACAGAGCAAAAGCTCTAATAAAGATGGATATTTAATGGTATCATTCCAAGTTCTAAAATATCCTGGGAGCCTACTTCATAGGATGCCTCGAAAAATAGCCAAGGTAATTTACTCAGTTGCCCAAAGAACAAGCTCCCAACAGGTGTGACCCCAGACAAACCCAAGTCAGCACCTGAACCTGGAGTGGGGTACCTCTAATGCACCTGGCAGGGCTGACAGGCCAGAGAGCCCCAAAGATTTTTTGCACTGCTCCCCAGTTTTTATCCATCATTCTGTTAGACTTGACTGTTGTAACGGCAATCTCTCTGCGTGCTGATGACATGAAAGGCTCTGGGCTGACGCGGGGACTACCTGACCTGGTGGTGGTGATAGTGTGCTGTGGAGTCGGTTGTGACCCACAACAACCCTGTTTATAGAGTTTCTGAGGCTGTACATCTTTACAGGAGCAGAAAGCCTCATCTTTCTCCTGCAGAATGACTGGTAGTTTCAAACTGCTGACCTTGAGATTAGCAGCCTGACTCATAACCACTACACTACTGGAGGACTTTTAAAATGAAGAGGTTGACATCTGCGGCTGGCTCCTTATACGGCAAGGCTGAAAATACCAGCAACAAAATTAGAATCAAGATCATTGATTTCAAAACTAAAATTTTAAGAAACTTCCATTTTAAAAGACCTTTTTATTATTGCTGTTTGGGGTGGGGTTGAGGGTGGGATTTTACTACCTGGAGTCCCTGAGTGGTGCAAGTAGTTAATGCACTCACTACTAATGAATGGGAAGGTTGGCAGTTTATGTCTACCTAGAAGTGCCAGGGAGGAAACCCTGGAGTTGTGCTTCAGAAAAACCAGATCCTGATAATTCTATGGAACACAGTCCACTCTGTACATCAAATATAGTAGCTCAAAAAGATTACTCACATTCCTGATATCTACCACTATCTACTGTTGTGTAACATTGTAGGATCAGCAGTGGACTGCGAACCACAAAGTCGGCAGTTCAAACCAACCAACTGCTACTATATAGGGTTGCTACCAACTTTATAGTTCGAAACTATCAGATGTTCCGCAGAAGAAAGATGAGGCTTTCTGCTCCTGTAAAGATTTACAGCCTCGGAAACCCTGTACAAGGTCGCTATGAGTCGGAACTGACTCCTTGGCACATAACAACAACAACCAACTTGATACCACTTAACAACATCATAAAAAACAAACAAACACACACACACACACACCCTGTTTCTGCCTGAATCTCATAATCCCAGGTTCTGTATTCCTTTTTGCATATGAAGGAAATGTTCTTGACCACATTTTTCATCCAAGTAAAATAAACAATAAGTGCTTCCTTAATAGAAGAACCAGGAAAAAATTCAAAGGTATCACAGTCTGTTCTGAAATCCATCGTGGATTCTGGATGAAGTAATTCCCCCCAGTATGGAGCTGCTACTCCCCAGTCGTCAATGAGTCTGCTCCACACAGAGTGGTAATAGCCACTTGACCTCAGCAACATCTCTAAGCAAATATATTATAAAAAGAACAACTGTTGATATTCTGATATGGTGAGTGTAAGTACTTTAACATTTACAGTCTTGTCAAATGAGGAGGAAAGGAGGATTGTGAACAGTAATATTTCCCCCATCCATCAAAGGAGCCTCTGTGGCACAGTGGGTTAAGCGTTGGGCCACTCACCACCCACGAGGTCAGCAAATGGAACCCACCAGCTCTCTTTGGTAGAAAGATGAGGCTATCTGCTCCTCTAAAGATTTACAGCCTCAACCAAAGGAGTTCTACTCCATCCTAAAGGGTTGCTATGAGCAACAACTGACTGGATGACACCTAACACCAACAATTAAAAGTTTCCGATGAAACACACATTTTAATAAGCATCATTTCATAAGAGACATAGAACTTCATTTTCAAAAAAAAAAAGGAGATGAAGAGCAAACACTTATGAGTCAAAAATATATTAAACTGTCTCACAAATTTTTTTTCCAAGTGAATTCAATAATGAAAAGTTTCTCTGCTGTTCTCACCAGCTCTGAAGCAAACTGTATCAAAGGCTTCTGTGGCTATTGAATACCCAAAGGATTACGTTAAACTTAACATTATTTTCTTCATATTTCCACATACCCTAAGATTTTTAATTCCTCCCATATGACTAAGTCATCCCATTCCTACAAGGTATTCTCTAAACCAGGGGTGGAGAACTTTTATCGGCCAAAATTCAAAACATCATTCATGGGCCACACAAAATGATCAACTTGAAAATTGGCCTGCTATATAAACATTTAACTCACTCCTAATGTGATGGCAACGCAGTGGTTACGAATTGGGCTGCGAAGTACCAAGATCAGCAGTTCGAAACTACCAGCTGTTCTGCGGTAGAAAGATGAAGCTTTCTGCTCCTGTAAAGATTTACAGCCTCGGAAACCCTGTACTGGGTCGCTATGAGTCGGAACCGACTCCACTCCACGGCACATAACCACTACCACCAATGTGATGGCTGGAACTGCGGTTGTCTTGGCAGGGTCAAATATCTTGCGCACCTTATATGGTCTGCAGGCCAGACTTTCCCAATCCCCGCTCTACACCAACTAAAGACAAAGTATATCAAAGCCTCTTTTTAGTTTGAAAGCCACCATAGCTACCTATGATGTCCTAGAAATCATAGAATCTTGTTGAGAAGTAAACCCAGGGAGTCCTGTCCACATGCATGGTCTCTCACTTGAGTACTGTCAATGTCTTGCATGATGGGATCAGTTTCTAACAGATTTAACTGCTCCAGGCCCACCTGCCTCCAGGCAATGCCTCTGGCCAGAGTAGGATTTATTGGCAGGTAGCCAGAGAATAACTTGGTCATGGAACTCATGTGGAAGATGCCAAATGAAGATACATCCACTCTTCCTAGGCCTAGTTGAGGGTGTGGAGATAGAGAAGCTACCAGCTTCTATTATCCCTAACTAGACTACACCTACCTGCCCTTGACCAGCTCTGGAACACACTTCCGAATCTCCCTTCCTGCTGTTTCACCTTCCACAGGCCTTGTGAGAGCAATGACATGCTTTTTACCCCCTCCTCTCCTTGGGAGTCTGAGGAATTCAGTGGAATGACTACAGCTGTCAGGACAATCTCTTTGTCATGCATGGCAAAGACGCCTCACCTAATAGTCTTTTCCCTGTCTAGCTGCCCTGGTCCACTGGTGAGGACCACAATCCCTTCAAGTGGTCACATTGCAGGGCAGCCCCCATGGAAACCCATTTGGAACTGTTCAAGCTCATACCAAAGAATGATGTTTTTAATACAGATTGTTCTTTTTGAATTCTTTTACAAAGCAGCTGTAATCAATCGTGCTGGGAAGGGGGCGGGGGCTCTGTAAAAATCTGCCATTCAGAAAGCTCTAATATTGATTGTTTTTTCCCTTTCAAGGCTTTCAGGAAAACAATCCCATGTTTAAAAAAAACGGTCACATGCTAAGAAACCATCATCAATTTTTCTCAACCTAGCTAACATGAAAAAGTATCTAAATTTAAATATATTATCTGCTTTTAGAATTAAGTAAGATCCATTTGTGATATACAAAACCCATCCTTTGCTCTGCCTTTCGTGTACAGCAGCATGTTTGTTGTTGAAAGTAAAGTCAGCTGAACAAATTCAATAATTATTAAATGTTGATTAAACCTCAGTAAATGCATGTAAGGATTGTTTAGCAGGTGACACCAGTTTAAAGATGGAAGGGAAATCTGTCTTCATTTGTGATCTGGCGTTTCCAATTCTTAATTTGCAAGATAATATGCCATTTACTCAGTGACTATTCTTAGAGAAAACTATCCATTCTAAGCCTGAGAATTTAGAGGTGGTCATGGCTCCAAGTGGTCACATTCTGAATGAACTTCCAAAGAGAAGAGTTTAAGTCTTTTCACAAGAATGATGGTAGCTATTCTGTCAAATTTTCTTCTTAAAGCCAAAGTATTTCTAAAGGTGAAAAGTCAATATTTAAAGTTACAATGTGAAATGAAGCAATTTGGCATTTTCATTAAAACTCATATTAAAAATCCTCACTAGCGTCAACAGCCAATTTCCAGATTAGACATTAAGGAAAAGCACAATTTAATGTAATGTCTGTTATCTGCACTTCTGTGTTTAGATGGCAAAAAGAAAAAAAAGACTTTATTAAAATGCCATACACATAAAATGAATACAAAACAGAAAGCTGAGGAGACTGACAGCCCATAATACTTTGTGTCAGCGTGATACCTACACCACATGAATGAAACCACATCCAAGGAGCTGGCAAAAAAAAAGGTAAATTCCATAGTGGGGGGTATGGAATTCCATTTGCTTTGTTACAAATTCAGGGCGTGAGTCACAACTTTTGATATTCATTCATAATTCACATCTCTGGTCTCCAACTGCCCAAGGCAATTACCAAAGGGAGGGGTGTACAATTGGTACACGTATTAGTTGAGAAGTTCAACTCCTCTCCACACCCACCTCATCCCCTCAAATTAGAGAAGGCCCCTGTTGTTGTTTTTAAACCAGACTAAATAAACAAGCACTGAGAGAGAGTTCTGTAAAACTCCCTAACAATAACTGATCAAGGGCCTCAACCTTTGTCCAGTCATACCCTCCCAGGGCAGTCACACTTGGCAGATTTTACAGCTCCACTGGCCTGGGTAGTCTTTTTATGCCCTGCAAGTTGTTTTATGCAACGTTTTGCCAACAAACAAATCTCTGTGCTGAGCTCCATCTTGTCCATTGTAAAGTTGGTGCAGCACAAATAGCTAAAAAAAAAGAAGCCAGGATCAGTAGAGTGAACTCATTTCAATCCCACCCTTCTCTGTGTTAAAATGCCTTAGACATCAGGGCTGTGCCGTAGAACATCCTGCCCTAATAGTAATGCTTTACCCTCTGCACTGTCAAACAGTTACTTAGTCATATGTGCCTAACAAGCAGTTGAGACATGACTAGTGCAAATGAGAAACAGAATTTTAATTTTTGTTTTCATCCATTTAAATGCAAATTGACGCATGTAAAGAGTCCCTAGTGGTACAAATGACTAATGTGCTCCTACTGGGTGATCTGAGTCCACATAGAGGTACCTCACAAGAAAGGTCTGGCAAAATCAGCCACTGAAAACTGTATGGAGCACAGTTCCACTCTAACGCACATAGGGTTGCCATGAGTTGGAATCGACTCGACAGCAACCGGTATATACCAAAGTAAGTAAAAAAAGTACTGCTACTAGTCCTTCTAGTTCATATGCACACGGGTTTATTCCAAACAAAGCATGTCTGAAATGTTTCTGCAATCAGTGGATGGCTGTGGACAAGTTTTCTCAGTCTTAGTCGTCTTAGGATACCTTAAAAAAAAATGTCCAGTTGAAACAGGTGTTTTGACTGGGGTCTTTTTAAAAAGCTCATGAGCAGCTATCTAAGGTGCAAGTAAGTACTGGCCTCTGACGGTCCAGAGGAAAGAAGAGTGCTGAAACTCTATGACATATGGAACAATTAGTCTAATGGACTAAGGAAGAGATCATGTGAACACTAGTCTCCATGACCTTGAGACCAGAAGAGCTAGATGGTACCTTGCTATCACTAGCAGCAGCTCTTAAAGGAATCATTTGAGAAGGTCCTAAGTAGAGTGGGAGAAAAACTCAAAATCATAAAAGAGACCTGGCTTACTGGTCAGAAAGAGACTTGGAAATGCTCAATTCAAATGTTAAACTACAGTAAAGTCTAGAGACAGAATCATAACACTGGGGAGGTATGAACACCTTAGAATAAGCAACCATTTGAGACCAAAAGGATTACATTTTGCCCAAGGACAAAGTTCAGAAGGGTTAGGAAAGGAGGAATGAAACAGGAAACACAGGGAAGAAGTCGGATTAAGAGACGATTCATTGTACAGACTGCAGTCAATGGGATGAAACAAGTATGAATCACTGAACGGAAAACTTGATGTACTCTGTAAACCTTCATCCAATTCACAATAGAAAGAAACAACAACAAATCCCAATGGTTTTCTAGGATCTACTGGGCCAGTTAAATTGAAGGAGAAAGATCAGCTCAGAAGGTTGTGGTGACTGTTTCGGGGAATCCCTAAGGGATCCTGGTGTGGCACTGTGGATTAATGCACCAGACTGCAAAGCCATTTGAACTGTAAGGTTGGCGGTTCAAACTCACTAGCCACTCCTTGAAAACCCTATACAGGGTCACTATGGGTCGGAACCGACTTGATGGCACTTAACAACAACAACAAGGGAAAATCTTGATAGATTTTCTCAAAGGGCACAAGATGATCACAGGGTTTATTAGAAAGAAAATTTAGAAAACAAAAATCTGCACTGAAGAGAAAAGGCCAGAAGAGCTGTTGGCAATGAGTATTTTTTTTCTTCTATCATGACAATGTTTGGATTGTCCTGTTAAAATTTGATGGGGAAATCGTATTCCATCCACCCCACGCCCTGATCTTGTCCCTTAAGATTTCTTTTTGTTCCCCCAACTCTAAAAACATTGAAAAGGAACACAATTTGAGTACCTTAAGAATACCAAAACTGCCGTTTTAATGTAGTATGTTAAAGTTGAAGAGTGCAGAAATCTTTGGGGAAGGATTAGAGAGGAAAACACTGTTGTCGGAAGTGTGTAAACCTAGAAACAATAGCTTTACATTTTGATAATTTTGTTTCATCAAGGTGTGGCGCTGTGGGGTAATGCAATGGACTGCAAGGAGTTTCAAATTCACCAGCTGCTCCTTGTAAACCCTATACAGGTTCGCTGAGTCAGAACCAAGTTGATGGCATTTCACAACAATGATTTTGTAGCAATTCTTTCTCATTTACTCTCATACTATATTCACATGTGACTAGTGGGCTCCGGTGTGATGCTATATGATAAGCACTGAACTGCAAACCACCAGACACTCCTCTGAAACCCTAAACAGGGTTGCTATGAGTTGAATACTCAACAGCACTTAACAACAGTAACAGTAGCTACCATGGAGTCCTGGTGTGGTGATATAGTATAAGCACTAGACTGTCAACCAAAAAGTCACGATTCAAACCTACCAGCTAACTGCTCTTTGGAAACCCTATACAGGTTGCTATGAGTTGGAACAGATCTGAGGGCACTCACAAGGGCTGTTCTACAGAGAATTCTGAGACCACTGTTAGAAGCCTGGGGCACATCAAAACTATCTACCTCTGGTGGGTTAATAAGCACTGTGTGACTAAAGGCTCTTCCTTAAACAGTGATTGCACATTAGCAGAAGTCAGTGCTTAACAACTTGATTGTCTTTTTCAGCAGCGCTTTTCCTCTGACACTTGACAGAAAAATGAAAGATTAGAAGTGATTAAAGCCATTTTTTGTTGTTGTGAAGTGCTTTTGAGTCCATTCCGACCCATAGCAACCCTGTATAGGGTTTCCAAGGAGCAGCTGATGAGCTTAAGCCACTGACCTTGAACTTCAAACGACTTTGTAATCTGACGCATTAGCCCACAGCGCCACACCAGGACTCCATTTAGCCAACACTTTATTCAACACCTACTATGTGCATGCGAAAGCTGGACAGTGAATAAGGAAGACCATAGAAGAATTGATGCCTTTGAGTTATGGTGTTGGAGGAGAATATTGAAAGTGCCACTGGCTTCCAAAAGAACCAACAGATGTGCTCCTTGGAGGCCAGGATGGCCTCTCATACTTTGAACATATTGTCAGGAGGGACTAGTCGCTGGAGAAGGACATCATGTTTGTTAAGAAGGGTCAAAGAAAAAGAGGAAGCCCCCCAGCGAGATGGATTGGCAAAGTGGCAGCATCAATGGGCTCAAGCATGGGAACAACTGTGAGGTTAGCCCAGGACCAGGCAGTGTTTCATTCTGTTGTACATACGGTTGCTATGAGTCAGTACCGACTCGATGGCACCTAACAACAACAAAGTATATGCTGAAATGTTCTATCATTTGTTTAAAAACAAGAAAAAGAAATCTCAGCTGAGTCCAATCTGAGTAAACCAATCTCTTACCTACCTGAATGAAGTTCAAATCCCAGGAGAACTCAGGAGGCGAGCCCTTGTAGTCTGCTCTGGGCTCTACCCCCTTGCAGAGAGCTACAATATGTTTTTTGACAAATCAGCACATAATGAGTTTACCTGGCTGCCTCATTCCTATGACATCAAACTCAATTAACTTCACTGAATAAGACTAGCAGAAGTTATAAGCAGCTCTTTCACAGTTGTGATGGGTGTTCTATTAGTTTCCTAAGGCTGCACTAAGAATTAACAGAAGCTTAAAATAATAGAAACTGATTGCCTCACATTACTGAATGATACAAGTCTGAAATCAAGTGCCAACTGGACCATCTCCCTCTGAAGACTCTAGAAAAGCTTCTGGGTATGCTGCAATCCTTGGCATTCTCTGGCTTGTAGACACATCATCCCATCTACACATGGAACTCTCTTTATGTGTCTCTTGTTCCAACGTCCCTCTTCCTATGAGAACAGTTTGGAGGTGGAGTCCACTGTCATCTAGTGTCTCCTCATCTTACTTTGCTTCCATCTAAAAAACCCTCATTCTTGCAAATTGGGTCACATCCCCAGGTTCCAAGAAATGACCCACTCATCCTCCACCCACCTGTCTATTATCCCCTACTCCCTACCTACCACCTACTCAGGGGGTTGAACTACAAGTCTGCTCAGTTCCCTACCTTCAAAATCATCACCTTTGTTTTGGTCTTACTTTAAATCTTCAATTGCTCTGTACTGCTGACACCAATTTTTAGAAAACGCTATTCAACTCAGTAAGCAGTCATGGTGGTGCTGTGGGCTAAGTACTGGACTGCTAACCATAAGATCAGTGGTTCAAACTCACCAGCGGCTCTGAGGAGAAGGATGAGGCTGTCTGCTCCAGAAAGATTTACTGTCTCGGAAACCCTACGGAGCAGTTTTACCCTGTCCTATAGGGTTTCTATGGTCTCTGGTAACAACGTAGGGGTTATGAATCAGGCTGCAAACCTCAGGGTCAGCAGTTCGAAACTACCAGCTGTACCGCAGGAGAAAGATGAGGCTTTCTGCTCCCATAAAGATTTACAGCCTCGGAAACCCTATAAAGGGTCGCTATGAGTCGGAACCGACTCCACGCACAGAACAACAACAACAACATAGGGTTGCTATGAGTTGGAATCAACTTGATGGCAGGAGTAGAGGTTGATTCAAACCCCATACTGCTGTTATGCATTCAGTCCCATTCACCTCCATCTTTCTTGCATTGTTGCATCCTGCATGGAAAGAAACTACCCAAAAGATAGGACAATACAGTCTTTTCTGGGGAAATGGATATTTTCTGATGTACAAGTCAACTGCAGGGATAAAAACCCTAGTAGATTCTGGTTCTTTAAAAAATTATAAAAGACATTTGGGGACAACTGGGGAAATCTGAGTATGGACTGGATATTAGAGGAAAACATGGAATTGCTAACTTTCTTAGGTTGGATTGTGTTTATATAAGATATTGTCAGGAAGAAGGCTGAATGCTAAAATATTCAGGGGTAAAGTAGAACCATGGACAAAATTTTACAAAATTATATAAACAAATAAGTCAAAGATGGATATTGCTGAATTTTAGGAAAAAATATGTGACTGTTTATTGTATTACTCTTTTCTCAACTTTTCTGTATATTTGAGAATTTTCATAATGAAAAAATTAAGGGAAGAAAAACTACAAACAAAAATTTCAAGTGACATTGAAGCTGATCAAAGGCAAACAGGTCAACACTAAATGGCCAAGAGGAGCGCTGGGCAGCTACTGAAACGTGTGCAGTTCAAACCGAACAGTCCCTCTGTGCAAGAACTATGTGGTGTTCTGCTTCCATAAGCATTCCAAACCCGGGGCCATCTAGTGAATTCCGACTATAGGCCGAGTAGAACTGATCCCAAGGGTTTCTGAGACTAAATCGTTATGGGAACAGAACATTTCATCTTTTTCTTATGGAGTGGCTGATGGATTAGAACCACCAACCTTATGGTTAGCAAGCGAACGCCTAACCCACTTTACCACCAGGGCTCATTCAGTAAAGATTAAACAAAATACAAACCCACTGCTATCAAGTGAAGTCAGACTCACAGCGATCCTACACAGGGTTTCTGAGACTAAATGTTTATGGGAACAGAGTGATTGGTGGGTTTGAACTTCCTACCTTTCAGTTAATACTTTGGTGATTATGCTACAGTACCACCAGCCTTAGAAGTCCTATGGGGAAGTTCTACTCTTTCCAGTAGGGTCCCAATGAATCAGAATTAATTAAACAACAGCAGGTTTGGTCTTGGGTTTTTGGTTTTAATTGGACAAGAAAGCTGTTTTCAAACCTTTGAGCTGAATGTCATTAAAATTCTATCATCTTGTGCTTAGTTGGTTTAAACTAACTGGGGCCACAAAAGATTACAGGGGGGTGATCAGGTGATCTTTTTCCAAAGGCAAAGACAGCTATGAACTGGCAGACAAGCTAGAGCCCTTAAGGGAAAAGACATCCACCACTGCAGACAAATCAAGAACAAGAGAGGCAATCAAGGTGAGCAATAACTTCCTCATTAGAACAATACCTTATTAGAACAAGGTATGGGGCTGAACTCCTGGTGACAAGCAAGTATCTGACATACAGACAGAAACAGGAACCCTTTTTATGTGTGGGTGACTTTAATAGAATACATGTAATGTATTTAAAAACTTAAAGAAACAACCCAAATATACTACCAAACTTTTGCCTCCTTGAGTAAACATGGACATATTAAACAGAGTGTCAGGAGAAAGGAATTAAAAACTTTACTCCTTTCTCCATCCTCACCTCCCCCTTAATTTAATTAAATAAGAAACTGAAGGCAGCATCAAATTATCAATTATTAAGTTAATATATGAGGAGGCCTCAAAAAGTTTGTGCAAGAATTCTATTATCTTTTAATTCCATATACCCACAAACTTTTTTTTGAAGTTTCTCATATATACAAAAGGAGCTCTGGTAGAGTAGTGGTTACGAATCGGGCTGCTAACCTCAAGATCAGCAGTTTGAAACTACCAGCTGTTCCGCTGGAGAAAGATGAGGCTTTCTGCTCCCATAACGATTTGCAGCCTCGGAAAGCCTGTGCAGGGTCACTATGAATCAGAACTGACTCCACAGTACTTAACAACAACAACAACAACAACAGAAGACCTAGTAGCATAGTGGGTTACGAGTTGATCTGCAAACTGCAAGGTCAACAGTTCGAATCTATAAGCCACTCCAAGAAACCCTATACAGGGTTGCTGTGAGTTAGAACTGACTCAATGGCACACCACCACCACCATATATAAAAATATATTGAGAACAACTAAAAAATTCAAGCTGTGTAGTTATGATTTCTGTACTTTTCTCACTGTGTCATACTTCAGTAAAAAATGACTAAAACAAACTAACCAATAAGAGACTAAGCTGAGTTTCCCGTGTCCACAGTATTCTGTTTAATACACGTCTGCAGGCACGCGTGTGTCTGAGCACAACGGTCTACAGATGTCACTGTTCACTCCGAAAACATACTGAACAGGGTCATCATGTTATAGAAGCAAAGTAAATTCCCATAGTTTTCAAGGAGAAAAGGTGGGATTTCTCGTTAGTTAGAACATATATTTAATATGATAATTTTTGTATATTTCTTTGAGTTTCCAAAGAGATGACCATAACATAGAGATACCAGTTACCAGCTGCCACAGAGTGATCCTAACGCATTGAGACTCCATGTGTGTCCAAGTAGAACTGTGCTCTACAGTCTTTTCAATGACTAAGTTTTTGGAAGGAGATCACCAGGGCTTTCTTCCAAGGTGCCTTTGGTTGGACTCAAACCCCCAACCTTTCAGCTAACAGCCACATTCATGAACTATTTACACTACCCAGGGCCTCTTAACATACTTCTAACCCAATGAATACCACTGAAATATGTATGTGATACAACCTTCCACAAAAAGTCTGTGGAAACATGGAATAAGTGATGCTTATACACTAAATACACTGCAATCGAGGTGAAACCATGTATGGTTTAGTGAATGTAAAACTGATGATCTGCTCTGTAAACCTTCACTTAATTCATAATAAAATATTGACAGGGGTAAAGGGTAATGAAATTTTCCCACCAAGTTTTAAAGCCCTCTCACACAGCAGTCCCATTTGTAGCTGTGGAACCTGAACCCAAGAGGTCACGTGGCTTGCCTAACATCACCAATACATTGTCAGAATGGAACCCAGGTTTCTGATTTGGGACCCTCAATCAGAAGTAGAGACATTCACTGACATCAAAAATACAGGAGAAGTATCACATGTGTTGAATTCAAATAGTAAGCTGTGCTTGGGGGGTCAGGAGTTTGAGGAATGAGCAAAAAGTTACTAAAGTTAAGAGTCAGAATGCCTCTTCCTGACACAGCTTCTTGATAGACGACATTTTTCCACACGTATGCCAAATGGTTGGACAAGTGGAGTTCTTTGGGCCACTTGGTGGAAAGCTAGGCAGTATGGTGGCTGAGAGATATGTGGGAAGAGAATCTGACATGAATTTACACACCTGAATTTAAACTCTATAGTTGAGTTTCCTTATCTGTAAAAATGAGAAAAATAGTAACACCAATCTCTCAGGGTTCATTAAAGACTTAAAAAGATGAAATGTGTGAAAAAGCTAATATAGATATATGCTTTTTAAACTGTACAAATAATTATTTATACTTGTGAACATGGATTTCCTCTTGTAAGACAGTAAGATACTATGTTTTTTTTTAAATGACTGCCACAAAAATCAAGCCACCTGGGGGGCGAGGGGGGGGGTAGGGAACCTGTCATAACTAAACCAGATGGTCACAATGATCTGACTCATCTTAACATGAATAAAACAAATAAACAAAGGAAGTGCTTGGGATTGAAAAATAAACCAAGATAGGAACTGTAGATAAATCTAAATTTGATTGTTTTCATATATTTTTGTTAGGTGCTCTAAAGTTGATTTTGTCTCAAAAGGACCCCATGTGACGAGAGAACAGCCCCATAGGGTTTCCTAGGCTGTAATCTTTATAGGGGAGTACTGGTGCGGCGC